>NW_022280069.1:598365-609469 GCF_004355925.1 Anarrhichthys ocellatus | reverse complement strand
GAGAGAGAGAGAGAGAGAGAGAGAGAGAGAGAGAGAGAGAGAGAGAGTCTATATATACATCCCAAGGAGGCTGGTGCTCACAGGCACAGCTGGACTACTGGATATCTGGACCGTAGCCCACTGGATATTTAGCTAGAAAGGTGAGTTCATGTTTTTCTGCTCTAGTTCTTTATTCAGCATCTCCATCATCTACTTCACCACTTAACCATCATTTATAGTTTTCCATAAAAGGTAAATGAAAAAGAAAGAAAGAAGGAAAAACTTAATATTCAGTTTTGTTTGTTCAGCTTTTCCCACCCGTACTAAAGCTGGCTTTCTTTTTTTATTTCCTTGAAAGTAAACTGTTTTTCTACAGGAAGAAAAGTCTAAATGTAAGTGACGTGCCAGAGGTAGAGATGATTCCTTTGGGGGATGTAGTCTTGAAGCTCTGTAGCTCTGTAGCAAAGCATATCACATTGAAAGGGGAGATCAGTGTTTGATCAAGTGCTGTGTTGGACTCGCCTTTTTTCCTTTCACAAAATATATTTCACTTTTAGTGCTTTAAGAAGAGAAACTTTTTTTTTGATTTTACAAGGGAAGATATTTTCAAACACAAACCAAGATAATTACTCATTAAGTATTTTCTTTCACTGTTTTCTATTGGTTTTTTTTTTACCTTCGAATCAGAATGGAATTGAATTCTGTTATGTAATTACAAATTTGAATTTGAAATGGTGCACTTTTTTGTTATTTTCATCACATGGGAATGTGGATAAAAGCACTGATGGCATGTGGCTGAATAAAGTAGATCTAATTAGTGTAGTGCTGTAAAATGACACCACTGATCTCATCACTGCAGCAAATATTGGTGAGTCTATTTTGTGTGGTTACACATATAAACCTGTATTTCTCTCTTTTTTTCATGCCAAAACCTCAAAAAACACATTTGTATGTGTTGGGTTTTTAATTACATTGGTGCTGTAATGATTAGGAAAGTGTGATTGCATTATTGAACAAGTGCAGTGGTGGGGATTTTCTTCTCTCAGACCTGGGTGTGCCTTTTTCTGAACTGGATATGGGCTCCAGGGAGCGAGAAATGAGTTAGGTCATCTCTCTTGTGTATTTTACGTCGAAAACCAGACTATCGTTACCAAAGTAAATCCCCTTCTTTCACCATGTTGTGAACATCTGTGTTTGCTTTGGGTCTTGGCTATTGTTGGAGCAGTTTAAAAAAAAAGACTTCCCAAAGGGCCAATACTGCAATGTTGCACAATACGTCATAATTCATGAGTACACACAACATGTTTGATATTTGTCCTGAATTGCCATCCGTGTGTGTCTCGTTTGTGTAATTTTATGAGCTTTTTTCTGATATGTGTCAATGCCACCAAGGCTTACAAAAAAAAACCCGAGTCCCTGTCATTAGCCGAGGCTCTGAGGGTGCGGCATGAAACTGGATGCCTACATGTGCAGACATGACCTGCCGTTTGCTTTATTGTAGGGATTTGTTTGTCAGGAACATGTCCTGTGAGAAAAAAAACGACTCTATGTCAGCTGATTACATTTGTTTTGCCAAATTTAAGTTGAAAAAAAGCACCAAATTTTTTCTGAAATGTCATAAAATCTATAAGACTATAATGAACTTTACAAGGGTTTCATGTTTCTTCTTCTTTCAGGCACCAGCAAAGCCTCTGGCAGTGGAAAACTAATTAGATTAGTTAGGGTGAAACACATAATACAAAGATGAATAATGTGGCAGATTGGCTCGTGCAGAACAGGGACAAGATCGAGAAAGGTGTGGAGATCATGGGACAAGCCTCGGAGGTGCTCGCTGCTACCGTGGGCCAGCTTCACCCCGTCTTGGAGGCCGTGTTCGTGGCTTCAGCCGAGCTACTCAACAACCCGGACAGCAAAGAGGCTCGCTACCTGACTCAGCAGTTCGAACTGGTCAACCAGCAACTGGAGGGAATCCAAGATGAGATCGATCAAATTGCCCTGGAGCTGCAGAAGACATCGTTGAACAAGCAGAACTTCGATCGGGAGGCGCAGATGCTCAGCCAGTATGAAAAGTTCCAGGACTTTGTCAACGCCAAGCCAAAGTTTAAAGAGAAGAAAATGGAGAAGTTCCTCAGCCATTACGAGAACACCGATGCCGACTTGAACTTGGACGCCCTATACAATGCTGTCATTGGGGACTGCACCGCGGGAGACCCCATGCTTGAAACAGTAGTCAACACAGAGCAGAGAAGCAGAAGGGCAGTTGAGGATTTCTGCGCCCGGCTGAAGAAGCTCTTCGTGGTGGGCATTATAGCTGTCATGGGCCACTCCGCCCTCAAGGAAGGGGTGGTGGGGGAGGAGATGGTGAAGAGGTGGCAGGGACGGATGGATGAAGTGGAGAAACGAATGAAAGCAGCTGTGGATGACTGTACAGAGAACTTTGCCGATCAAGCCAAGCAGGACATGGAGCACCTGCTACAGGAGAATCCCGGTGCCGTCAACCTCGATTTCACCAAATCCCTTCTGGGTACTCTCATTAAGAAATACGACTGGGTTAACTGGTCCATCAGGGCCTTCAGCGACAAGGAGCGCATTTTCTTTTTCAACTGGCTGGCAGGAAAGAAGTGCCACGGAAGTGGAGGAGCCAACTGGTTTGACATTTTGACCAAGAGCAAGATCAAAGTGGTAGTCTCTTTCTGTGTCGACCCCAAGCCCATTAACAAGAGTCAGATCCAGGAGCAGATTGAAGTTCAGAAGATGAAGGGGAACATGATTGATGTGGCTCAGGTTCTGAACAGGAGCTTCCCCAACTGCCTGGTCCATGCTGTCAGCCATTACAAGGAGGTGGTGGAGTCCAACAACTTTCATGAGGATTGTTACTACTATGGAAAACACAAAAGAGCCTACCTGTGTATCCACTCTGAGTAGGCTCACAGAAAAACAGAATGTGCAGCCACATAAGAAAATGAACACATACATTTATGAATAGATTTACCAGAGACCAGGAAATATTTGCATTGAATATAGAAAATGAATTCTTAAATATTGTCTTAGACGATGTATAACCTGCTCTGTCAGGTTTCTGGTTTGTGATTCCTTGTCTTGCTTGTAATGATTTTTATTCTTTTACATATATCTTTCATGATGATACAGCAGCTTCAGGGTGGGTTTTTTTCAGAGCCGTACATCTCCATGCCAGCTTTGATGTAACGTTATGACTCTCATAATGATTCTGTCCCCATTGGATATGACTAGGGTTGGGCGATGTGACGATATTAATCTGTTAACTGTGAAGGACTTTGCCATGTAGTTTATACCAAGGCACCCTTCCCCTTCAATACCTTTAAACATCTGTAGGTGTATCGGACCATTGTGGGCAATGCGGTAAATCAATGAGCAGGACTACTTTATGGCTTATTCGATTTGTCCTGTTGCACTGATGGGATGCAGTACCCAGATTTGTCCGTTTGGGTTATTTTAAGCTTCCCAGTTCTTTATTGACATTTGAAAACTGTAGGCTAGAACAAGTAAATAATTGGACCTTGAGTTGGGATTGTTTTGTCATTCCTTGTACAGTTTCTCAATTTAAGAGAATGTTTACCACCTATACAACGTATACAGAATAACACAAAACGAAAAAATGACATACTGTGTTTGCGGATTATATCGATATCGCCCACTCCTAGATATAAATGTGTGTAAAACAAAATCAATTCTAATATTCTTGCTGCTTTTGGTGCAATATATTGCTGCACGGCAAACGCCCAAAATCCTTATTCCACAATCAACTTCGTCAATATACTTATGTATATTTTACTTTAATTTGTAATAAACAAAAAAATTTGAATGGTTTTGGCATCGTTGGTCTTCATTACTCAGTTCAAAACGCACTTTTTGAGTTAAAACCTATTACAATTATTGAAAATCATGATTCATTTGGAAGCATAATGTTCTGCTGACTGCAATTGAGAACAAATCTCCTTCAACAGTCATAATGCTTTAATAACAGGCCTTTGTTTATCAAATGGGTGGAGGTTGATCGATAATAATATCGCCACAGCAACAATCTATTATGCTCACAACTTTTTTTTTATGCTCCACCACCCAACTTTTGTTTTTTTCTCTTTCTGACTGGGTGTGCCTCTGTAACATGAGAGCCACATGACCAATAGGAAGACAAACAGTCTGGAAGTTACTGTATTTGTTCCGCAAACTTTTTAAGGTGAGTCCATTTCTGTTCAAAATGCTTCGTAGTGGACAGGCTCATGAAGGTAAACTGTGGTGGTAGCGATAAGACACTTAAATAGGAAACGATCGGTTCAACTTATTCGACTCCATTCCAGCCTCTCGTTACATAATCGAGCTTTTTCTTTTTTCCCTCTTTGACAGCACCGACGTGCCGTTTAAAACATGTCAAATGCGCGTATTTTGTTAACGCGGCTTCTTTAATAAAGTGAAGTGGGTGATTAGACGAATCTGCAAAAAAAGAAAAAAGAAGAATGCAGTTTAAACTAAAACGTGTCGATTTTTATGGGCGTTGGTTGCCAGATCTGGTGCCACCGCTTCACTTTTTCCAGGAAGTGTTTTAACTTTTGAAAGGCGTTATCCACTTGTGTTGTAACAGAGAACCCGGTCTGTGGTGTTAACCTGCGATGTTTGTTTGGCTCTCTGTCCATCGGCTGTACAATGATACAATTAGAGCCCTTGTACACGGACTGATCGATACATGTTCCATTAAGAGGGCGCATTAACTGCGCGTCTATCTCTCGGTGGCCAGACTGAGTGGTCAGCTCTCAGAGGGTTTGGTCATCTTTGTGTTCAGAGGAAGCTCTGCCACTCAGCATAAATGAAACATGAACTATCTGAGCTCTTATAGAGACATCTTGTATTTGTATGAAGATGTTTTTTTTTTATTATTATCACAAATGTTGTTAAACGGAATTGCCTTTGCAAAATATCAAGAAATGAACATGTTTCTAATGTAGCCTGTTGTTTTCAATCAGTGCATTTCCTAAAATTATTAGTTGTAATTAAAGACAAGTGCAAATACACCACTGTAAACATTCAAGTAAAAGTCTTGCATTCAAAATGTAGGTCAACATCTACAGTCTTTGGTCAAAATACAGAAGAACTATCAGCTAAAAGTACTTGTTCTGCAGAACAATGTCCCCCGTGACTGACTTATTATGTATTGCATTATTAGATAGTTAATACAGATTCACATTGTGCTATTGTAGCAGGTAGAAGTGGAGCTACTTTTAACTACTTACTCATGTTTTGTCCAGTGATTTCCAAACTAGGGGTTGGACCCCTCCAAAGGGTCACAATAACAATCTGAGGGGTCTTGAGATGATTAATGGGTCAGGAACCAAGAAAAAACATCGTCTATACACAAATCTATTTTCATTTTTTGTCAAATGTAGTATTCCTTTGGTCCTCAAACTGTTAATTAAATGAAACAAACTGGCAACCAGTTTTTTTTTGTTTGGTGTATTTGCTAACAACTCACAGACAGCTTGAACCTAACAAGGGGCCCAAAGTAGACACTGTTCTTTGTGAGGGGTCACAAGACAAAAAATGTTGGAAACTGCTTTTTTTTGGTATAAGGTTTAATGTATACTTAATCTGAAAAGTAGTTGAGGAGTAAAGAGTACAATGTTTCCCTCTGAAATGTAGTATAAGTAGCATAAATGGAAATACTCAATACCTCAAAGTTACAGTACAGTATAAGTATACAAGTAAATCTGTACTTTAGTTACTTTCCACCACTGAATATAAGTGGAAATATTCGTAAAAAACAAGACTTGTTATTCGTGTCTGTAGGCTGGCATTCATATCTCTGGTGAGATGCACCTCCAGCTCTCTGTTTCTGAAAATGTGATTTCTTCAAGCAATTTTATGTTTGAACTGTGAGAATGTGCTTCACGTGCACTCAGTCTGCAGTTACACCACCCCCGGGACCTTGAGAGAAAGAGATAGATAACATCAGTGGAAAACAGGAATCACAGTTATAGCACGGTCAAATCAAATGAGATACAGTGACTGTAAATGCTTTAACATCCTGCTGGAATTTCCTGTACTTTGTTGTTTTAGTTGTCAAGTCTCACAAGGAAAGATTATACAGATGTTACATATTTTATATCATATAGAACATCGTTGACATTCAAAGGATGCTTTAATGGGATAGTTTGCCAATTTGGAAAAAGCCCTTATTGTCTTTCTTGCCAAGAGTATATGAGAAGATCAATATCACTCTCATGTCTGTCCTTTAAATATGAAGCTACAGGTAGCAGCTGGTTAGCTTAGCATAAAGCCAGGAAACAGGGGGAAACAGCTAGCTGTTCAAATCTCTTAATCTCAAAACAACCAGACATGAGACTGGTATCGATCTTCTAATCAACTCTCAGCAAGAAAGGGAAAAAGCCTATTTCCCAAAATGTTGAACTACCCCCTAAATCTTTGTTCAGATCTGTAAAGCCATGTTGGAATTGAATTACTAGTGTTGACATCCTTCTTGTCTGCGGATGCCTGCAGATGTGTCTGACTGCTGCAGAGGTGTTCGATGCATCAGGCTGAGAAATGGGGGATATCTTGTCACATAAATCTTCTGCAGTCTAGCTAGATTACCCCCACAGAGCACACCTCCGCAGAGAGAGGAACGAGCTGACAGATTCTTTTCCATTGTCTTGTTGCTGAGGTAACTTGCTGAGTTTCACTGGAAAACGCACCCTTGCCCAGCAAGTTTAACCTCTTACACTTAATCACTTCCCACGCCTGCTGCTTCATTATTGACTGGGCTGGCTGAAGGAGAAACAGATCTGCTGCTGCTCCTCCTTCAGCCACAATTAACAAAAAAAAAAAACTCTCCGAATGCCAGAAACATGAATTAAAACACATGAGGACAGCTTCATTAGCTTGAGCTGCTGTGTTGACATTGAATGCGAGGGTGTGAAGCCAGTAGAAGAGTGTACCATCATTTAGATTTCCACCCAAATTACACATTTCCAGTTTTGCAAAAGGACATGTCTGAACATGCCTAGGAAATGATATGGGTTGCTCTCACAGTCAGCTTTTTCTCCATTTCCTGATCTTTGGGAGGAGCTGTTTTGTTAAATAAGATTTTCCAAATCCTCTTGTTTTTCCAGTGCAAGACAGGATGTAATTTCCTTGATATAAGGACCCATCTAGCATCACTAAACCCTTTTTATATTTGTATTATGTTAGGCCCCTTGAAAACAATGATTTACCCGAAGACAAAATATGACTTTTTTACGGACAGAATAACTACTGTCCTAACTTACAGTAGTGATGAACTCCTCCTACCCCACCACGTGCTATAAGTCGTACACAACCAACACTCTGGGTTCATTCCTCCCTCAGACCGCATTGCAATCTGTATGATGATTTAACCTTCTCTGCGCAGAGAATAAATACATTAAAGACAAGCTTCTTTCTCAATGTTTCTTAATTTCAGTATCATAGGACTCACTCGGTACTATTAAATAGTTTTTTTCCACCGCAGTAGTTAGTCAGTCAGCCCTTCTCCATGTTGTCTTCACAAGTTATACTTGAAAGGATAGACTCCACTGCTTGTTTAAGACTAATAACAGATACCTCCCTAATTCCCACAACGTAAACTTAAAAGTTTTATTGCACCACCTCAATGAAACTGTCGATTTACATATAAATAACATACAAGCAATTCAGCCCAGACCGGCCCTCCGCCACTGCTGAATTCCCTTTGCGTTGTTGAGTCATTGCTCACTGGGTGTGGCCATCAGCCAGCACTTTAAGCTCACTTGGCTGTTTCTCTCTTTCCTTATCAGTTTTTGCTGTGTTCTAAGAGGAGCGAGGAAGCAGGCCGCAGTCTAACTACACTGAAACAGAACAGTAAGTAGATCAATAAAACACATGTGTTTTGTCTTATACTTTCTGTCTCATTTGTGTTCAGTTTTTGACCTGTTTGATTGTTCTTAGAGGAGGTTTTCTTGCTTAATTATCACAACAGACTGTTTCTAACCATATCAATATCTTTCTCTTATTAAAATCAGTCTGAGAGACATCAGCAAAGATGGCAAGCCAGCTACAACAGCTTGTAGCGGATAGAAAGGATATGGTGGAGACTGTGATGGAAGTGTTTGAACATGGAGCTGAAATGGTGGCCAGCATCGCCGGCGACCTTTTCCCCATTTTCGCCATCGCCGCTCCAATCGTTAAACTGGCTCTGGACAATGTGGAAAGCAAAGAGGCGGTGTTCATGAAGGAGCAGTTTCAGAAGGTGCGAGAACGTCTGGAGGTGGCCTCCGAGGAGATCCAGCGGATCAACGAGGAGATTAAGAAGAGCGGATTGGATGCTGTGTATTTCCCAGTGGAGGAGAACATCACTAACCAGTTCAGGAAGTACATGGACATCCTCAACGCCAAACCCAAGTTCCGGGAGGTCAAGAAGAAGCTTTTCCTGGATCATTTTGCCAAGACCGGTGGTGACAAAAACCTTATCACCCTCTACAACTCTGTGACGGGAGATAACTTCTCTGGGGAATCTGTGCTCGAGATCACGCTGAACTACGAGGAGAAAAGTCGCCGGCCGGTGGAGGACTTCTGCGCCAGGCTGAAGAAGCTGTTCTGCATCGGGCTCATCGCTCTTTTGGGCCACGCCGCTCTGAAGGGGTACGACGAGGAGGACGCGCTTCTGAAAGACTGGGGTGAGAAGATGAAGACTGTCCAGCTTAAAATGAATGAAGTCATTGAAGACTGCATCATCAGCTTCCCCAAACAGGCTGAGATGGACTCCCTTCGACTGGTGAGAGACGAGTCAAACTTAACCAACCAGCAGCTAGCTGATGCTATAGTAGAGAAACTAAAGAAGAAGTATGACTGGGTGGGCTGGTCCGTGCGTATTTTCAAGTCCACTTCAGGCATGTTTGCCAACAAGAAGGATTACCACTGCCCGACCGGGAAGAGCCGCTTCCAGGTCCCTTCATCAGATGAGAAACTTAACGTCTGGGTGTCCTACAGCTCCTCGCCCGAGCCTGTGGATAGCAATCACATCCAGCAGCTGATCCAGAGTCAGAAGAAGCTCACGGTGGTGGGTGTAGCTGAGGTCCTGTTTGAGAAGTTGCCCGGCGCCTGCGTGGTCCACACGGTCAAAACCAGCAAAGACCTGGCCTGCTCCCGGAGCTTCACAGATGAGCTCCACTACTGGGAGGAGCACAAGAACTTCTACGTCTGTGTTCACTCGGCCTGAAGATTTAGACGCTGAAAAAACTCTCAAAAGTCAATCCTTCAGTATGTAGCTAACTTCATATTTACACGGATAATCACAGAGTCCATCGCTGCCTTAGCCTTGAAATGCTACACAGTTTGTGCCTTAATTGAGGCCCTCTCTAAGTATCTTTTTTACCAAATTATTCTGTTTTTCTAAAGATGTTAACTGTTAGTTTCTTGCAGTGGGGGTACATCAAATCAATTTTATTCATACAGTCCAATATCACAAATTTGTCTGAAGGGGTTTTACAATCGGTGCAGCATACGACACCCTCTATCCTTAGACCCTTAATTTAGATTTGGATAAATAACTTGAATTTGGGGGGAAAAGGAGGGTTCCCTCTCCCAGGAGGGACAGACATGCAGTAGATGTCATGTGTACAGACTTCCACAAGAAAGTAACTAGATTCTTCACCTAAGAATAATGACCTTTGACCCCTTTTGTTTAGGCTGTATTATATCCCTGTGTCTCTTTTTGTTATGAGATTGCTCAATCGTGTAACGTTATAATCACAGTAAAGTTCACAGTCGATAAGGAATTGTGGTATATGATCTACAACTGTGTTTTCGCTGTTTATTTCAGGAGGACGTGGTTGTTTTGTTCTGGGAAAGCTGTTGACTTAGAATCCGGCTGTCTTACCGAGATAATGTGTTGCTGGTGGTGATAAGCGGTGACCTCGCCTCGCTGAGGACGCATACACCAAAGCTATGAGAGAAAAACGTCTCCAGATATTTTCCCAGACTGACAGAAACCTTCATTTTGATTTCACTTCTTGTACTCATCTGAGAAGTATAGTAAACCTTGTCACTGCCTGCTGTACAGCACAAACAAAGCAGAAGAGACAAGGCCCCAAAATAACATTTGCTGTCGTGAGCTGGTACCCACGAAACTTTATTTACACACCCTGCCACGAACATGCCGAGACGTAGTGACGGCAACACTTTGTTTACAGACAGATACCGAGCATAGCTACTCTCGGCAACCGTGGCTCACTGGGTTAAGAGGGTTGTCTGGTAACCGCAACGGTTCGATCCTTGACTGGGACGTGCCACGTGTCGTAGTGTCCCTGAGTAAGACACTGAACTCCCGGCTCCCCGGGCGCCTATCATTGGCAGTCCTCTGCTCCCTATATATAGGGATGGGTCAAATTTCGTGTATGTGTATATGTATATGACAATAAAAAGGGTTTCTATTCTATTTCTATTTTGTCACGTCTTTACCGTGTGGTGCAACACAAACTGGAAAGTTGTACCTGCTCAAAGGTGGAAGATTTACTTTGTTGAATTGTGGAAAAGGTAAATCATGACTTTTTTCTTTTTTTTTCTTTTGATCAAACATCAACACTACTTTGTAAGAACGATGTCATGTAGACATTGAAAAAAAGACACCACTGAGCTGTTATTGTTTTAGATCTTTTGGGGTTGTTTTTTTTAAACCGCTGTAAACTGTGTGAGTTCTTTGTGTATTGTTTTCATGTTATCACCTATAAGTATCATAATGTCTTTAAACATTTTACTATTTGACCAAAACATGCCCCATATTTACTGTAGCTATCAATACTGAAATATTGATCAAATGTTTATCTTGCACTGTTTTTTATTATTTCTATTTTCATACAGTACATTTGGATTAACAGTGTCTCGAATTCAAAATCCTGTTGGTACACCAAAACAATGAATGTAATAAATCTTCCAAATAAACTCCGTCATAAGTCATGTGTTTGTTTATTTTTGTGACTGACTCACAGTTTGTCTGGTTTGTTATGACACACAAAACCTCTGACTCTGCGTTTGGTTACGGGACTGACTGAAAAAATGAAACAGATTTTGTCTTTTTCTTTTGGGGGGGGGGGGGGGGGGG
>NW_022280069.1:551166-598265 GCF_004355925.1 Anarrhichthys ocellatus | reverse complement strand
GGGGGGGGGAATTGGTCATGGTTTTGTGGTGGGAATAATACCTGCTATAAGTAAAACAAGACCCATGAAACTGCTCAACTGCAGTGGCATTAATAATAATAATAATGATAGTGTTAATCATGAATTTATTTTTTTAAATAATAACAATAACAACATATCTGGTTGCTAATATTTGTGGTTACTCTTCTTACCCAAATGCGTGGGCTTTTTATGCATTACACTAAAAAGCTTTTCCTTTAATACGTCGACTGTTGAAAGCTAAATGTACTGAACCACATCAGATTCCACTCCACTGAGGTGTCATAGAGCGAAAGGATGTAACACCCAACTGCTCTGTGGAGAAATCTTACATCTTAGGTTAAAAAAAAAAGAGAGAGAGAGAAGAGAAAAAGGATATTCTGGTTAGCTAGTTTGGAAACACCCATAGTGTTCTATAATTATGTGGCTGTGGCTTTTCTATCTTTGGCATATAAAGACTCAAGTGCCTGAACAAAAATGAACAAGTGCAAAGAAAAGATGTATATTTACTGCGTTTTCTTGGATTCTACATTTAAACTGAAGTATTTTCTGAGTAAAAGAGTAAAGACAAGTCACTAAATGCTGTGGATCAACATGGATGAACCTAGATTCAAAGATGTCATATTTAGATTTTACTTTGTTGACTTTTTTGATCAAAGTAGACATACTGCCGCTCTAAAACCACAAGCACCTGCTACCTGTAAGGGAATCTGATCATTTAAACCTCTGTAAAGTCCAACAGAGTGAACACAGGCTGAAAAAAGGCAATCAAATTTACAACGAAAGAGGAAACTAGTATTGTATTTCAGGATAAAGATATCTCGTGTTCACGAGAGACAACACGTCAAACCAACCCTGTCTCCTACGAAATTACATTCCCATACGACTAAACAGCGTTCTCAGTTAAGTTTTGAGGTAAATGTTTTGTCTCCTAGATTACAGTTTTAACAACCCCACCCTGGTGGTCTGCATCACCCAACAGCTCCTGAGATCAATCTGAGGGCTCACAAGACAAGGTAGCAAAGAAGAGAAGAGAACAGGATGGTCTTGTCTCTTTTCTTGTGAAATACTGTGTAGTTCCACTTCTTCAGGACTCTAGAACATTTTAAAATGAGCTCAGAAGGTGAAACTCACTCTTTTCTTGAAATGCTCTCAGCTCATAGAAATATGTAACCTGAATCGGGGAACTAGGGGTTGCGAGATGACTTTGACTAGTTTATGAATCAAACGTGTTAAACCAAAAAGGTTGGAAACCTGTGGTGTAGTGCCACATATTCTCTGTATATCTGCATCTACTCCTACACAAGGTCATTCAATTTATTTATACAGTAAGTCCCAAAAAAGTCTCAACAGACTGTAAAGAGACAGACAGGCAAACCCTGAAATAGGTGCACAACAATAAAATGTTCAATAGCATGGACAATGACGTATATGAACCGAGATGAGAGATAGGATTTTGTTCGGCATAAGATATATAAGGAATTCTTTTATAACCGCAGGAACTTTGTCCAAAATGTGGGGAGCTCAGACAGTCTTTTGATGTAAATACTCAAATTATCAAATCTGGCTTGCAGAGGAGACAGGCCTTGTTGTCTGGATACCTGTTTGCCAATGGAACAAGACTAAGACAGAAAGAATTTAGAACTTTCCCTTTGCTTCTTAATGAAGCAAATCTCTTACAAGTGCTTTCCAAATTTCCACTGGCAAGTGACCGAGTTACGTCAATGCTCAGTAAGCTGAGGCCCACAAAATGCTTTATCAGCAACTGTGAGAAAAATAAAAACCTACAGAAAACAAGTCTGAAAATGATCAACATCTGTAATATGGGAAGACCTTTTAGAATTGTCTGGATATATTTCTAACCTGCAGTAATATTTTGGGCATTTAGGGAAAATGGACACGAGATCATCGTTTAAGTTGATGTGACAAACGTTTTAGCAAACAATTGATCATTTACAGCAGATGAAGAACAACATTATCATTATTTTGGAGTCGCGTTTACGGCCATCTGATGAACACAAGTCCAGAATTCACTCTCTTTTAGCTCTATTTTTGGTCTCCACCGCCTCCTGCTCCACTATGTTCACCCGCTAGCAGCTAACTGTGACTGTCTGCTGTTTGGTAATGAGCAGGTAGTGTACAGCCGTCTGCTGCGGCCAAAAACAACGAGCGAACCAAAAGGGTAAAGTTTTACACCTTGACCATAAACATAACCTTGCGGAATATTAATGTCGATGGGATCCATGAGGAGAATAACGGACACACCAAGACTTTGACATGGTCCTGATCTGTTCTCCCTCTGAAAGGCTGCTTCAGGCCGGTTTCTGTCTACGCCCAGGTGGGTTAAAGGGGCTGCTGACACAAAACATTGGAATAGGGGAAGTGATGCCTTTAATCAGACCAGAATGACTCTACCATGAATATGGTTTGGCCACACAGCCCTGCATTGAGCCCGGCCCGTCAGTTGACCTCAGGAACGCAGAAAAACATCACGTGGCAACGAAAAGATTCGCCGCTCTGCAGGAATACATTGTGCTGCTGACCGCCACCGCAGCGTAATCCTCAACTTTGCCTTAATTCAGTCTCAATAGGAATAGCAGTCATTTGGGAAGAAAAAAAAAAAAAAAGTGGTCACATATTTGAATCGGATGGTTCAGGTCAGATGGTGCGTGGGAGGGGCCAGTTTTCTGTGAGGCATCGTCTGCTCAGGGCTAAGATGAAATCTTATTTTAAGATTAGGAAACAAACATGTTTGGTGTCTATCCATAGACTGTATACATAAAAGTGAATGTAGCCACCGTGACATCATTGGTTTGTGGACTGCCATTTCGAAGCCTTGAGCTCTGAATTTTGGCTGTCGCCATCTTGGTTTTTGGCTGTCGCCATCTTGTTTTTTTGCAACCAGAAGTGACATAAAAGGGTGGAGCTAAGGACAACAGAATGCTGATTAAGACATTTTTAGCCAGTTACTAATATGTTTATGACCTCGCTGGACCACAAGATACCAATAATCAGTTTATTTTTCCATTGATTTTTTTTAAATTGGCTCTGTTAAAGCTGCTCTACTCAATGTATTTTACCAGTTGATCAACAGTTTGGGTTTTTGGTTGATAATATGTCAAAGCTTTATTTACAGTTTGCTGCGCTGCATGTGGCCAAAAACGATTCATTCAGTTTTAAAGTTGGTGTCACTAGTTTAATGAAAATATTATGACTTCTGCATTAAGTAAACTGAGAGCCATATAGAATTTGTGGGATAAAATATATATATATATATATATAACTTCTTGACGTATAA
This sequence comes from Anarrhichthys ocellatus, assembly GCF_004355925.1. Classification (NCBI taxonomy): domain Eukaryota; kingdom Metazoa; phylum Chordata; class Actinopteri; order Perciformes; family Anarhichadidae; genus Anarrhichthys; species Anarrhichthys ocellatus. The sequence continues at coordinate 594,949 of NW_022280069.1, read as the reverse complement.
TCTCCATCCTCAAACACCATGTTTTCACTCGGCACATTTTGGACCCCTTCCTCACCCTTGTTACTGTGATCCTCTGTCCTCCCTCCTCACATACCAACGTCTGGGCATGACCCAGCAAGCTTATGTGGCACTGCATTCTGACTGTGTCAGAGAAAATCCTCTACTATGGAGCTTTACAGGAATATCACAGTTAGGTCTGGTCTAGTCTTCAAAATGTAACCTGAGGTTTCGTTCAGATCGCTTTTCTTTCAAACATTGTTTGAGCAGTGACTCTAATGTCTGTTTGGCAATATAATAACAAACAATGACACCAGCACAAACTATGCAAATCCTTCAGTCATCATCTTCACCTCTTCAGTATTTAGAATAACTCTTGACTGGTTTCTCTCCCACTACGCAGCAAACCAAAAGGTTAGAAAAAAGACACTGTGACTACAGCCAAGAATAGAGTCACAAATTGCGGAGCAGTATATCTGTGGCCAACAGTAAAACAATGTTACTCTGGTCACTTAATCAGTATTTAAAAACCTTTTTTTATGTATCTAGATAAGTGTGACTAAGAGCAAGGCTTTCTTTTACAGGAAAACCTTTAAAAATATATTTTTTAAACACATTAATGCATCGCATGTGAAGGACATATGACACGTCTATCACATGTTGATCATCATTTCACGTATTAAAAAGTCACATAAGCATTTATTAAACGTGATAAACACATCACATCACATCATATTGGTGCTTGTGATTTTCGGATATTTTACAAGTGAAATGTAAGATAATTTGACATGCATGAGCTAATGTGAAACAGCTTTACCGATGAATTCACATACTATATGCATGTGAGGTATTTGGACAGTTCATATGTGAAATACTGTGTGATATTTCACATGTAAATATAATATTCCAAGTATGAAAACATGAACTTCACATGCACTTTTAAGTAGGGAAGTGGGGGTTTAAGGGCTCAAGGTTAACTCAGTGGTAATAATAAGGGTGCTCAGTATATATTTTACTGCTAATTTGTGAAAGCATTGGCCTCCAATCCTGTGTTTTGACTTTGGCCCCGAGAGCTGTGCCTTTAAACACAGGTTACGCAGACATCTTACACCTCATCATTCAGGATTGATAATACATGAAAAACACAGACATACCTGTGGCTCTGCCTTAAGCCGCTCTGTGTGTTTGTAAGTATTGTGCAACAGGAATTCAACATGAATCAACAAGTACATTCGAGGCACCTGCTGTAAGTTAAATGAGAACAGAATCTATAGACGCACAAAAATAGGACAGGTGCCTCCATCATCTCCACGTGTTTGAGAGTCTGAAGTTTATAACAAGAAAACTCCGGTTTTGCCCAATAGCTTCCCAGAATTCACAATTTCCTCTCAACTCAGTTGCAATATTTTAAAACTACACATAGTTTTTAATGTACGAGTGCTTCACAAAATCAGGAACTGCATCTTTAAATATCAAATCAAATTAAATCACCTCGCTTGGTTTGTTAGTTGGATGTATTTAGGGGTGATTAAAGAGTAGATTAGATAATAGTAGTAGTTAGATAATCAATGTATCTGATTTTATCTATTGCAATACAAGCCATATCAAACCTCATATTGACTTACATTGTCAGTGAAGCTTTGAATGAGTTCAGAAAAACTTTATTAATATCAGATTTCCATCAGAAATAATGCATTTCAAACCAGATTAAAGCTCAATCTGGAACCCAAAGCAATAATTCGGTAGTGTTGTTTGATGGCCTAAGAAAAATGGTGAGAAATACAAATAAGTGTAATAGAATTAATTTAATTAAGAAATGAGAACTGGTTGAAGAAAGATCATATGCAAGACCGTCACTTGATCTGCAGACACACTCTATCCTTATCTCCGACATAACAAACTAATAGTTTAAATAATTCCGTTTTTGTTTTCTTTTGTAAGGATAAGACAGACACCATTATCCAGCATTCTTTTCGTTTTTCCCACACTTTTTGACATTAAAATATGTGTCTTTAATTAAGTGTCATGCTTTGTCTCCTCCAACATTCCTCTCATTTTACCCCAAGCTTATGACCAAAGTTTGAATGCTGAATATATGTTAAGAAAAAAAGTATTTGTCGCAAATACTGCATTGATATTTAACATTTAGCCATCATTCAATATTCCTTTTCAGTGATTAAAACCTATACCATCAAAATGAATGAAGCTAATATCAGTATTGGATAAAGTAGAGCTTGCTCCCTTCTCAAAAGAAGAAAAAGTGTACATGCACAACTGAAGGAACACCACAGCAGGTAATGTACAAGAGTGTGTGGGTGTATTTAAGAGAATGGACACCACCTAGTGGCAAACAATGTCATTACAGTCCTACAATACAGCACACAATCACAAAGGTTATAATTAGGTGTTGATTCAAATCTATTATTATGTGCATCACATTCACATCAATGAGACTAGGCTAAATAAAGGAATACAAAAATGTTTGCCATCAATTTTTGTATTTCCTACGTACCCCTACAGGTATGGTAAATGGTAAATGGAGTTGTATTTGTATAGCTCCTTTAGTCTTCTGATCATTCAAAGCATGTATCCAGGCATGCAGATGGTTCGGGTTATATTTGCAGAGATTTATCGATAACTTCCTCCCAAATACAATTGAAGTGAATGGAATTTCTTTTGGCAGGCTCACAGGAAACCTACATTTGAAAATTCAAACTTTATCCACTTTCAAATTCTGTGGACAGTCTTCAGCATTTTTACATTCTTATACAATTTGTATAAAACTCGTATAAAATTGTAAAAAAAAGTTATTCAAATGACTGAAAGGACCTGAATTTAATTTCCATTTCAATATGCAAATTTTCCTGTGGCATATTTGTAACATCTTCAGCAAAATTTACAGGGGGATACAAATTCCTCCAGACTGATTTTTCGGTCTGCCCCAAAACATATCCCGTCCCTATAATGCAGTGTCTCTGCTGTGCCATCTAGTGTTTTATTTTGTGTATACTTCAGATTGTGTTTACTGTAACACCCTTGGTGAATATGGAGAAGTTACTACTTTCCCAGAAAACATTATAGGGGGATACACATAATCAATGCATTGGCATCTATGCTGATAATTTAGTTTGAGATGTCTGGCTCCCCGATGAAGTGAATGGAATGTCATTCTTGAAATTTGAAAAACTCAAAAACTTTGTCACCATTTTTACATTTATTCAAGAAAGTTTACTTTAAAACTTAATCCAGAAGTTATTAAAAACAGTATATATTTTAAAACATTACCCACAACATTAAAATTACCATTCACAATGTGCCAGACTACAGACGGACTATTCTCTTCAGCATATAATTGTAGTGTATTTGTGATTAGAAAAAAGCAGTTTTGATTTTTTAAGCCGATATATGGAATGATTACAATGATGTGTTGCTTATCATACTCCTACATCATCATCTTGTGATTGGATGCATGATTAATAGATGTTAAGCACCAGGACTGGTCATGAGGACTTCCTTCAACACTGGCTGGTAGATGTCATCATCTCTGCCTCCCTGCTGACACACAACAAAGTAAACTTTCATAAAGTGACAACATGACAAAGTTCAGGAAAGTCAACTTTATAGTGTTACTCATGTTGTAAACTACACTCACTGATCTAAACACATACTGTACACCTGCTACTTCCATTACTAACGCTGATGTTGGATTTCCTACAGCTACTAGGAATAGTACTACTAGTACTATTGATCACTAATTGACTTGGATTGTGCTCGGGTGTGTTCGTACCTCTTCCTTCCTCGTGTTGAAGAGAGCTTTGATGCCCAGAGCAGTGAAGTTGACGCAGACACACAGCTGGAGGACAGTCAGGATGATCATAGTAATGTCCATGGCTGTCATCAAACGCTGATACATGACAAGAAAGAAAGAAAAAGAAGTAATTCAGTTTGATTTGCAGATATTTTAAACTAAACTTTAAATGTGAATGTTAATGATTTACCAGGTACAATCAATGCATACAGATCCCTGCAGTTTGGAATTACACGGTCAAGACTCCACAGAATGCTCGATACTCTATGATTGTGTTTTCAAGTTTGACATTAAAGGCTGTAAAATTCAATATTTTTGTCATTGTCAATAAATCCCATTAAAGGACAACAATAAATATTGACTTCAAATTCCTCTGAGTTCCATTCTTTTCCACAGATTATATTTTTTTTTTTTAAACAGCTAAAAATAGTCCCAACAAAGGCTCTATTAACTCCTCTGAGTAACAATTGCTAAAGACTACATTGCCCAGCTGCTTAAGGAAATTGTGGAGCCTTTAAAAAAAAAAGAAAAAACGATGTATATGTAGGAAGTTTTTAATGATTTATGACTTCAGTAGAAACGACTGAGCTTGGAGCTGAGAGCCACAGACAGAGTAAAGAAGTTGGAAAGTGCTGAGAGACGGACTAAACTAACATTATTGGTTATTTTCCTTTTCATAGGGTGTGTTGACAATCACAAAAATACAGCATAAAAACAGCTTTATCCTTTAAAAGTATGCTTACCTGGAAAAAGTATTGCACATATTTGCAGTTGTCACCAGAACGATGAGCATTGAACCCGTCACAAAACCTGGCGGCAGAGACATCTTTAATGTCTGTGCCATACAGCACAATGCCAACAATGGCGAAGATAGATCCAACTATGTTCACCAACACAGCAAAGCCCACCTGAGAGGAAAGAATACGTCATTATTCTGACTTCACAGTGTCCGTTTTTACACTTTTCTTTTCTTCTTTTCTTTAAATTCTTAGTTTCATACAGACAGGAGTGGACATTTATTTATTCATTTATTGATTTGGCGCCGGGTGCACAAGAGGGAGTTAAAAATGTAATGATTGCAACAAATACATTCTTCAATTTCATAATTGAAATGTTATTCATGAGCAAAGATCTGCTTCCTGTTTCATAATATCCGACAGAATAAAAAATGAAAATATAAGAAGAGACTTATAGTCAGAATAACGCTGTTTTATAACGTTATTTTAAATGTTTTAACCTGACAGCGAGGAGAAAATGAGGTTACTTATTGACAGGCACATGCAGATGAACTAATGCAGAGAACTTCTGCAGCTGACCTTGAGATGATCACTGCTCTCGTTATCTTCCGACCCCCCCAGCCAGACCAGCAGCACCAAACGCTTCAGTAAGAGAGCCAGGACAAGAGGTGCATGTCTGAAAGGGCCTTTAGTCTTTACTTACCAAGCAAGGAGAGGGGAACCGGTTGGCAAGAAGAGACACGATCCCAGCTACGATGAACTGAAGAGAGGACATAAGAAAAAGAAGCCAGTGATATTTCCATGAGTTATTCTTCAAAGACATTCTTTAGAATCGGTAAATGTCGTTTTCCTTTTAGAAAATCATCCGATGGATCATTTAAATGCATTTTAAAGTTCTGGTAATTGTGTCTGTTTCATACGGCATGACAAAAACATCAACAAACCCCCTGCTTTTGCACTCAATAGTAATAAGTAAAATATTCTCCCAATGCAAAAATAATATTTCACCATGCCGCCCAGCCAGTATGCAGCTCCCAAATGGGCAAAATCCTCAGGATGAAGGCTTGTTCGTCCTGGTCCAAGTCCGATGTTGAACAGACCCACCATGATCTGTATAGTCTGTAAAAGATTCAGAACATTTAAATCTCTTTGTTTTATACCTGAACATCTTAAGACCACCACTTAATACTGCACATGAATACACTTTTAATGAACAGTTTCTCTCACCCCAAGAGCTGAAATTGCATTGCTCTGCATCAGCACCTTGTACCCTGAGGACCACATCGGTCTGCAGCAAAGAGTCTTGAGGATTTGACACAGAGGTGGTAACATGCTCTTACTGTCAGTCATCACTGTGAACACAGTCACTTCCTTGTCTCTGACAACAGTGATGGACATCTCTCACACCTGTAACATGACATGGAGATTTTTGGATGGACGGCTGGATAGATGGAGTAGTTATTAAACCCATTGGGGGGAATTGGCAGAGTTGGGGCAGCTCACTCACACATACATCACAAAACAACCACCGTAGGGACATTCAAAGAGATAGATCGAAGAATTCAAGTAATGAAAACATACATCACGGAAACTTTAACTAGAAACTGAGAAGAACTTTCCATCTTGAAATCTCAAAATTAAACAGTAAGTCACTAAATCAATAAAGTACCCCATGAACAGGGACAGGGCCAAAGCAGTGGCCAGGTGCCCCCCTCAAAGAAGGTGGGCAGTAGGGGAATGGTAGTTGGCTTTTTAGTAACATGGATGGATTACTGAACGGGCCTGATGGGTACAGGCCTGGGTTCTGTGAACATTTTATTGGTCTATAAAATATCAGAAAATAGTGAAAAATGTTAAACAATTTATCTATTAACCAAGAATATAATCAACAGATTAATCATCAGTTATAACCTTAGATTATACATTTTATTGTTCTTTTAACATTTCTAATTATCTTCATAATTAATAAACTCTACATATGGTCTAGCTGTTTCAGTTGCTAAAGCAAAATGTTTTTGTTTTTTTCAGTCTTATGCAGAAGTCCCTCCCCTGAGGAGTTGGGATTACGGTAAATGAAAACCAGTGAAACTTGATCACTGAAAATAATTTACAGTGACATCAACCAGCATGTATTTGAAATAATTTGACGCGTTTTAAAGGGTGCACAGCGAGTTGAAAATAAGACTCGTGCTGCACTTCCTAGTTTTTCCGAAAGCAAAACAAAAAGGATGAAGAATAAAAAGTAAAAAAGGAGTAGGAACAGCTTTTACAAAAATAAGGCATCGGGGTTTAAAATATCAACCAACAACACAAACACATGAAAAGTGTTCAAAATGGTAAAATTAAATAAATCTAATGAAATAGACTATCAGGTTAATGACATATTTCTTTCCATAATTATTCTCTCTCTTGCAGAACGAAAAACATGATCAGCAAAAATAAATCCAGTTAAGAGCTCAGTAAACAGGTTGTCTTAATGTGAAGATCAAATTATTATGAATTATGTGTTTTTGTGTGAAAGAACCCACCTGGCTCGCGACTGCAGTAACTGCGACAGTAGTTTACGTAGCAGAATAACAAACTGGTACTTCCTGTCACTCGTTGATCTTCAAAATAAAAGCGTATGGTAATATAACATATTAATATAACATATTACCATTATATACAGTATTATATATAAAGATGTCATATATATAGATATAAAGGTAAGTATGCTTTATATATACATATACATATACATATATATGTATACATACACACATACACATATAAATACATATATACACACATATACAGTATTATATACAGTATATACAGTATATATCTTTGTATGGTAATATAATATATTACCATATATATTATATATAAAGATGTAAAGATATATATATATATATATATATATATATTAGCAAAACAATATATTAGCAAATAAAATATTTGCTAATATATTTTTTGCTAGTTTATTTTCTCCAAATTAACAAATAAACACATTTTTGTTTCCATTTAAATTCACTGAGTTAGTATAAAATGGATCCAGATGCACTGCAGAGTAACAGATTCGGTATTAAGAACAGCCTTTTAAAAAATGTTTTCAGCAGGATGAGTAAGTTAAAACAGGTCTGGTGTGATTGTGCAATTTAACAAAGGACAAACTGGAAATTCCCTGTCAGATTACACAAGTACCCTGATATGTGAGTGTAATGCTCACAGAAATGTGAACATTAGGTGGCTTATAGGACTACAACAACCAAAAGGCTGTGCGGTGGGTCAGGGTTGGATTCTTCTTCATCAGTTGTAAAAAAAAAAACAACGAAATCAATGCTGCACTTTAATAAATATAACACAGGTGCTGCTATTGAAGACACTTTCGTCTTTGCTTTTCGTCTGTGTGTTTAATATGATGGTAGATATATATCGAGAAAGCTCTTTCGAAATATTAAGTATGAAGTCATCTTTATAATTAACCCATGCCACAATTCCATCTAGTAATTGACACCCAAAAGGCCCTGAATCATTCTAAGACTTTTAATTAAAACCAACTAATTTGGCATTATTTGGCTCACTGTAGCTGGTTAAGAGTAATTATTTATTTACTCTTATTTATACTGCCATTGAGTGGCGGCTGACTCCTCACTCACTGCTCTTAACTGGCCCCCAGTCGGTAGGGGCCGAAAGTGAAAACACAGCTGAGTGCATCGCTGAACCCCAGCAGACACAGTGGGGGGGAAACAGTTTGCCGTAACTACCAGTACACACACTACTGAGTAGTGTGGTTGCTGCCAGAACACTTTTATCGTTTTGGACTGGAAATGGTAGTAAATGGACTTGTATTTGTAAAGCGCCTTTTAGTCTTCCCACCTGTCGAGTGGCGTCGATGTATCTCTGGGTGCAAAGCAGCAACGGAGAAGTGTGTTACTCAAGGCGCCTGTGGCTCAGAGCTGGAGCGGGTCGTCCTTCAATCGAAGTGAACCCCAACTTGCTCCTGAACTGCTTTTGTGTATGAATGTGAATACGTTTAATCCTGATGGGCAGATGGCTTCCTCAAAGCCCTGCCATCAGTGTGTGAATGGGTGAATTATGACATGTAGTGTAAGTGCTTTGGGTGGATATTCACATCAGTTGGATTGACACCGCTGAGCAGAGTGTAATCATTTTATTTAACTTTCATTTTTCATTACAGAAACAGAATTTCAAAAAGGGGGAATATAATTACCTTTTCAAAATATATAATCTCCTTCAGCCCACACTTTATAATTATCACTTCTATTTCATGGCTTCATATTGTAAAATAGCAAACAAAAACCCCATCAGTCCATCAATGTGTGTGTCCGTCACACACATGTGCATGAACCTCCCTTTCACCTACAAACAAGCTGACTGTAAGGCACATTACTCGACAGGAAATCATAATCAAAGGGAACAGATTTTTAAAACATCAACAGAGCATGAAATGGAAAGCAGCATATACAATTTAGTGCATGTTATTAGAAAAAATACTCTAAAAGTGAAGTGCAAAACATTTGAATTAAGCAACCCTTATAGTAATAGACCCAGAAGTTTGGCAGAGACCGTACATGCTGAAGTTGTGTGAATCACGAATGTTACAGCATGTTATAAATGCACAGGATTATAGTACCTGATAACAGACAGCACAAAGCAGAGAGTGGTATCTAGGCTGTGGGATAACTGGTGACTTCCTCCAGCAGTGGATTGTAGAGTTCTGGGTCACCCATCTTCTATTAAGAGAAAAATAATATCAGTAGAGCCGATAATAGAAATTTGCATAAATACTCAAATTTGTAAGAACAGGAATGTTGCAAAAAAAAAAAAGAAAAGAAAAGAGTGTTTGTGTTCAGTCAAACTTTCCTGGATAAAAAAAACCTGGTTTAAGATGTGATTATGCAAACTCTTACCTCCTTTTCTCCCTTCTCTCTGCTCCTCAGAGCCTTGATCCCCAAGACGGCAGAGCTGATGACGAGGCAGAGCTCCAGGGCCGACAGGACAATCAGCAGAGCATTCACGCTTCTCAAAAGCATCTGGTGGGACACAAGAAAACAGAGTTAACTTCAAAATATTCAAACGCATTTGTTCTTACTTGGCCCAGTTCCTTCAAATGTTTACAGTTTACAATCGCATAAAAAAAGAGAAAAGCTGAAACCCGCTCATGTTTGGCATTTTCATTTGATAAATTACTTCAATAAATAATCATTGGTGATTAGTTGATGGATTAATTACTTCATCACTTGTTCATATTCATTAGTTTATTCTCCCTAAAGCCTGTTATAAACTCATTCTCACACTTGGTAGAAGTGTGTAAATGGTCATTGATGGTAACTTTTATAACAACGTAAAATAATAAAGCCCTCTATTTTCCACTCTGGAAAGACATTATCCACACTTACCAGAGCCAGCTCCTTGCCCTCCAAGCATTCCTCCGTCATGTACTTCTCCACAGGAGATTCAGTCGGAGCTGTAGTGTCTCGATAGCCTGAATTGTAATAGTCATTATATTTGCTACACATCCACCACAGCTTTATGTAGCATATATTGATGCTGTAGAGTACGATGGCTGTAATGGAGAAGGCCACTCCTGCTAGATTCAGGATCACATTGATGAAGACCTGCAATACGAGACACAAAAACACACCAGGCAATTCAAAAAGCCACAGATGATCTCATCCTCCACAGCTGGGTGGCTGGTAATCATTTTGAGAATCATCTGCTACTCGGCTAAAGTGCCATGGAGCAAGACACTGAACCTATATTGTACCCTCTCCGATGAAAATACATACTGTATACATACTGTATGAGGCAATGTGGGTGTGTGTATTCTTAAGGGATATGTGACATCCCATTATCTTTTCCACCTTATTCGGGGCCGGGTCGCCCCGAATAAGGTGGAAAATAACATGCTGTAACTGTAAGGTGGAAATTTGTTGTGAAATAAAATAAGACTACTTGATGACAATGAAATGAAAAAGTACTTTTAAGGATGAACTACTCACCAGACACGGACTGGGGCACTTCTCAGACAAAATGCCAACGATGCCGAACAACATACTCTAGAGAGAGAAAAGACAAAAAGAACGGTAAACATTCACTCCTCCACAAAAAATACTAAAATCCATATGTGTCCTTTCTATCTTTGCCTGAGTGAACAGCATTTTGAGCAGCAAGAGAGAAACTAGACGAACAAGGACAGTCTGGTAAGTTCAGAAAATGGCATCACTTTACTGTATTGTAGCCTGTAAAACCAGGAAAAGACAACATTTATGCCATATTACGATATCTATTCTCATATCACGACATCCATATAATATTTATATGTTGCCCAGCCCTACTTGGGTTCAGGCAGAATTCTGTAAAATAGTCAAAACATAGTACAATTCAAATATGCTTGGTTTGAATCTGATACCGATCCTTAGGATTGGCTCCGGGAATCTCTGGTGATCTCCCTACGTGCACTTTTTTATGTACATTTTACTTATTGTCAACTTTTGCCCATACGCTGGTCAATATAATGCAGACTGCAGCCACATTTACACCCTCTTGATTACTACACTGTGCATACTGTTATGCACCAAAACAAAATCCTTGTATGTTTAAACCTACTTAGCATAACATTGTTTCTGATTCTGATCTGGAAAAGCTCTTCAGTGGATCTCCTTGGTATCAACTGAACAACCCAATTAAAGTTGTCTATGTCACCACTATAACTTTGGGAGAGACTTGGGAGTACAGATGAACATTTTTTTAAGGAAAACTCTGTAGAAATTTTGTTTGGACACAAACGACCAAGTACAACATTATGTTGCTTACCAATCCTCCGATCCAGAAAGGAAACCCGGTTAAATCCATCTGCTGCCAAGAGCCACCGCGACTGCAAACAAGGATCACTCCAAGGCCGATGTTGAGCAACCCAACCATAATGTGCAGAGCCTGCGGAGGAGGAAACGCAGCATGAACGACCAACACCTGTACAGTACGAATGCAGTTACCAGGTGACACTGTTTTGGTTCATTGGAGAGCAACCGTGAGGTGCAGAACAGACTGTTACTGTTATTGGACCACCTTCTCTCATAGTTTCATGGTGTTGTTTTCTAAATGCAGGTATATAAACAGAACCTCACCGACAAAAACTCTTAAAAATGTGATCACGACAAAAACGTGCAGCTTTTGAATTATTTCACCAAAACAAATTGTTTACTTAAAGTTGAAATCAGAATTGAGTGGGGAAAGAAAAAGTAGTACATTTAAAAAAAAGCAATGTAGCAAACAAAAAGAAGAAGTCCACAGAGCAACTTAAGACATAGCTAAGGTCGTAACTCACCCCCAGTAGTGACTGGGAATGTCTCTGGACCCTCCTCAGGTTCTGAGACAGAGAGCAGCACACAGGGCTGTAGCAAAGGCCTTTGAGGATTTGGCACAGTGGAGGAAGAACACTTTGTGGGTCAGAGCTCATAGTGAACACAGTGACCCCCTCAGCCTTGGTCATGACCACAGACATCCCGCCGGCTTCTGTAGAACGAAAGAGACAAGAAAGTATAGACACTGAATTTGCTGTATCAGGTCATGGTTGATTATGCAGATTCCTTAACATTTAAACTAAATATTTGCTGAATCTTGTGGTTAAAGTATGTGTGCTGGTGTGTCCTCTATTCCCTTAGACCCACTGTTTCCACGGCCGCATTGGTCAGGAATCTGGGAGTGATTTTCTGGTAAGCTCCCTGCCAAATTTCCAAATCCTTAACTGTTGCAACTGGGGCTATTAAACTATATATATATATATATATATATATATATATATATATAAAAAACACCTTTTCCACTATAGTGCATTAAACAGTAAATTATAAATGATGTGACTACTATAGTAACATATTGTATAAAATAAGTCCTCATGTAACTTACAAAAACGGAATTTGTGTTGATAGATTAGGGGTGGATGTACGAATTTATACAAAAAAGTACTATAATTAATGAATTACTAAATGTTATAGTAATTTAATGGGCTTTTGTAGTGCAATCTGATGAGTAGCCTTTGTTCTAATCCACGATCTCTTCCAGCAGCATCACACTTTATGCTTTGCAGACTTATATTAAGAGGTGTGTCTGTTATTGAAGGTAATGGACCAGTGGTAGGCCTATAATGTCTAATAACCTCATCGGAAGCTGTGAGAAGTCTGAAGAGATGTAACCCATCAAGGTTATCTCAGACTAGGCTAAAGATTTAGAGACTGTAACAAAAAAACTTTGTCATAAACTGGGGGACATGGCATTCCAGACAGGATGGATCTCATGAAATATGCCATCAAGATGCATTTTAGGAAATTGCACGATTCAGCATTTTTAGAGCTTGACCCTTACTAAGAACTGGAAAATCAGGATTTAACAAGCTCTACTGTTTAAATTGTGACTATTATTTTTAACATGTACTGTAGTAATATAGCTTCCAGCCTCCATTAGCGGCACTGAGCCCTGAAGACGTTACGTGCCATGTTGGATTTTGCCCGAGTTCCATCGATAAACACAAATGTCCTGTACTCCATTTCATTAAGTCGTCATTTGTATTGCTTAATACCCGCCTGACATACACGTTTTCTCCGCTGATACGTTGCCAAGAAGTTGAGTTCGAACTTGAAATATTCACCCATTAACACGTTTGATGACTCCTGAATGTTTTAATTGTATGGATTCACTTACGTAGCAGTACAGGGCCATAATAAGGACTGGCTAAAATTGAATTCTGTTCCTTTACAAACTGAATCAAACATGACAAAAAAGACCTGTTACCTGTTTATGTCTGTTAGCGTGGAAGAAAAACCTAAAACTATTGCACTCCACCTGACAAAGTGTGGCTGAAAGTACGGTTGTTACGCAGTTATTGTTTGGAAGAAGGAAGGAGAGGAAGGAGAGGAAGGAGCTTAGACAGATGCGGCAGAGAGCCAACCTGTTACCAGAAGTACCTCCCTCTAGGAACTGTAAACAAGCTTAACCCTTTAAGGGCCGGAGCCAGAAGTTTAGTATTCCAAAAGCCCAACACAACCCTGCCCTATTGTTTTTATTATTTGTTCATTTAACTGTTCAGCTATATATTTTGTTGATAATTTTCTCTAAATGCAGTTTCCAAGAGTTTCTGGTACTGCCAGAAAAATAATCCAAGTGGAGAAATCCCTTTTATTTGAATTAATTGGTTTATATTATCTGGCTAAAAACAGTAAAATTTGAAGATTTTGTATCAAACATCTGGAATCTTTTTTTTTTTTTTTTTTTTAAACGGATATCTGTAGGTCTACTAATGTGACATGACACATTTTAAGTGTCATTCTGGACATAAGTGGTGTCTGAAGTTAAATACACAATCAAATAAATACATGAATATTTACAGTTGAAGTTAAAATCTGTAGAATAACAATCAGAAGTCCATTTTACACAGAATTTGTGAGACACATCTTGATATTTGATTGTTATGCAAATCTGATAAAGATTGATTGACAATACTATTCCATTTGTACAATAAAACATAAACAAATATTGTGCTTTTTTAAAGAACAGGGATAATGATATACACTCAAAGTAGTTTACAGTTACAGCATGATAACTTGTATTTACAAGTACCTCTTGAAGGCAACATTATTATAAGATAAACACAAAGGCACATGAACATCTCATAATTGAAGAAGTCATAACACAAAACCATTATTATGTTTTGTTTGTTTGACTTTTATAGGACTTTAACTCATGACATCATAAAATAGAGCTTCTTCAGCAGGGGAAGTTTGTAGAGAATGCTCTGAAAAGAGAAGCACACAAACACGTAGTCACACACAATGAAGCTTACACTAATGCGGTTACATTAAGATTTTAGAAATATTGCAGTCTTTGTTGGAGAAAGACCACAAACATTATATTCAACATATGTCCCAGTACACTGATGGGTCCAACGATCACAGGGAACACAGGGTGTGATTATACCAGCTTTGCAAGTTTATGTTCAAAGAAGAACATCAGTGGGTCGGACATACCAGACTTAATACACACTGCACTTAGTAAACACCCTTCAGGATTTTGTAAACACTGTCGAGTAGAGGAATTAGTGGAGAATGTAACTTTACACTTCAAAAAGTCTACTAGAGAACGAGAAACATCAAGAGGGAAATCATAAACCTGGTAGTGGAAGAACTGAATTGAAACTGGGCTGATCAACAATAATTAGTTTTGTGAAATATTGTTTTTTTATGTTCTGTTCTTGTTTGTTTTATTTGTTGTGTGCTTGTTTTGTATAGGGTTATATACGGCTCAAGTCCACACTCCAAACAGTAGTCGGCGGTAATTCACCTCAACGCTGGTTTGCCACACTGCCATAAAACCGAAAAGGAAGAAGAAGACTATACCGGAAGTGACGCAGAAGAAGAGAGAGAAACATCAGTAAAGATGGCGGAGAAAAGCAGCACGGACCGTACGGAGGATGACAACATGGATAATAGTGTTGCTCCCGGAGCATCTATGATGGTGGTCACCGTCAAAACCCCCAATGGAAAAGAGGAAATCTCCATTTCAGAGGATTCATCTGTCTCACAGGTGCGTTAATTCGCCGTTTTCATCGGATACCACGCTGCCATCACGTAAACGTTTCCTCACAAACATTTGGGGAAAGGTCAAAACGTTACTTTTTTTAACTGTTAACCAGCAGCCGGTTACATCTTGAGAGGTATATTCGTGATCTCACAGATGTCTACTGTGAAATCAACCTTTTAAGTCACGTTTAGATCCGACACGTTATTAAGACGGCAGACATTTCTGTGGCTACGACAGTAACCGGAAAGGTAGCGTCATGCTACAAGAGCTAACGTTAACCTTCTTATATACAACCGAATAACACCATTAAACAAGTCGGATTGCCGTTACTGACAATGGTCATCCACTCTTTGACACTGTGTGTGACTGTTAACGGAGTATTTTCCAGTTCTGTGCTGTTAACCTGTCAAACCAATGTTTGTCTCCTTGTCAATCAGACTCGTGCTACCACAACAAAATGCACTATAGTTAGTCAGACAGCAGTGTGATTCACAACAACAATCAAGTGACACATTTATCACATCACAAGGATTTTGTTTATCAGAACTATACTAGGATTGAGTCCTCTGTCCACTGCAAACTGTCGAATCATAATTGTTGTAATCCTCTCCTCCATGACAGTTTTACATCAATCACTGTCCCCAGATATTCATATTCACCATCAAGTAGCTCTTTGCTGGTGTGTCTGTCTTCTTGCTCTGAAATAAAAATGTATTTCCTGAGTTTTCTTGGTATTTAGCTGAAGAAAACGGGACATTTCGTGGTTTAAACTGGCCTGACTTCCATCAACAAACAATCCTCTCATTCATGATGCGTTTTTGCATCATCAGCGATCAAATCAGCAATCACCGTGTCATCAACAAATTGAACCACCAGAGGAGTTGGCTCTATATTTGTTTGTACTGTTTAAGGAATGAATACAACTGTCTGGCCTTAGTTCCTTCGTGCTCATTGTAGATGGAGTCTACTAAAGACAAGAGACTGACTACATTTTCAGAACTAGATTCTGACACCTCTTCAGAAGAGGTCCACGAGATCACAAGTAAATGCCGGACCTAGTTGATATTTTACTTTACTTTTCCCTGTTAGTAATCGTCCAATGCTCTTGTCTCATTTGTCCAGTTTAAACAGGAGGTGTCCAAAAAGTTTGAGGCCCAGCAGGACCAGCTGGTGTTGATATTTGCTGGAAAGATTCTGAAGGACGGTGATACGTTAAAACAGCACGGTATCAAAGACGGCTTGACCGTTCATCTCGTCATCAAGACTGCCCCAAAGTAAGCACCGGTACAATGCGTGTGTGGTAGGGAAATGGTGTAAATCATTATCGTTAGACTATGTAAATCCCCATCTATGAGTTAGCTGGTAAGCGTTTAATTTGACGGTTGTCTTTCTCTCTGAAGATCGACAGGTGACGGTACATCTCAGACAAGTTCCCGTTCTGCATCATCTCAAAGTAGCAGCAGCAACGCCAGCGCAGCAGACAGAGCCGGAAGTGGCACGAGTACGACGCCAACACAACCTGCTAATGCAATGGGTTAGAATTTTATACATGTTTACAATGACTTGCTTGCTTTTTGCACTGCAGCGCGTTTAATCCTTGTGACAGATATGCCCTCGTAATTAGGGTTGTACCACAAATCCACATCGTGAAAAGAATCTGAGTCCATATGCCTCTTTGTCTTTTCGTTCTCCTTGTTTCCCCTACTTTCCTGTAAGTTATTGTCACGGCATGAATAGAAACCATTTAGGCTCTATAGAGAATTTGTCTTCAGAACAATCAGACACTGTACACATTATAAGCCAGTCACGAAACATGAATGACTTAAAACGCCACATACACTCAGCCATATGCGTATGCAGTGTTCAGTATCTGTCGACCATGAAAGTTTGATAAGGGAAATTATGCTTATTATTTGTATGACTGAACATGAATGCAGCATTCTTGAAGATTTGAAATCAATCCACATTTTCAACTGCATTTCCACACAGACGTTTGACAAGATACCATAAATGTAGCACTTTAAAAACATATTTGGGTGACATACATACATTTTCCTGTCAACGTGTCCACTTACCTGCCACCTTATCTCCGGCTTTGCTCCTCCTCTTCCTCAGGTGGACTCGGTGACCTTTCCGGCTTGTTGGGTCTGGGCGGTCTGGGCGGTCTGGGAGGTCTGGGAGGTCTGGGCAGTATGGGAGGTCTGGGCGGTATGGGTAATATGGGCATGCGCTCATCCAGCTTCATGGAGATGCAGCAGCAGGTGCAGAGTCAGCTGATGTCCAACCCAGAAATGCTGTCGCAGGTGATGGGCAACCCGATGGTGCAGAACATGATGTCCAACCCAGAACTGATGAGACAGATGCTCGCAGGCAACCCTCAGATGCAGCAGCTCATGGGACGGAACCCGGACATCTCCAGCATGTTCAGCAACCCTGAGCTCATGAGACAGGTCAGTGCTAGTGATAGTTCTCTGAAACACTAAGTCATCCTCAAAGAGCCAGATGAACAGGTGTTCCCCAAACTGGCTTTTACTCTTTTTCTCTCACAGCCGTAAACTTGCCGAATTTTGGTTAATTCAACACTTTGAATGAAAACAGTGGCACCGGAGTTTTTAATATTTGGGTGGTCCGCACAAATCAGACACACCTGCTGTTGATGTAGGTTTGACCGTGACCACATATTTGTGATGCAAACTGTTTTTGGTTGCTGTTACTTGAAGTGAGCTTTAGTACCGTCACCTTTTCTACCCAGTTTGAGTCTGAGGCTATGTTCTTTACATCGGTTATTTATTTTGCTTACCGTCACACACTCCTGCAGTTGTCTATTTTCACAGAGGATACAGAAATATTAGTATCCTCTGTTCTTCTCCTGCCGTGCTTTCAACCTCTGTTTCCCAGACCATTTGCTTGCACATGTTGATGCAATTTTAAAATGATGTTGTTTTAGTGTAATTGGGTGACCTATTGTTTTTTATCTATTTTCTGCAAGAAATACGACCCCAGGTACAACTTAATCAGTTAAAATGTGCTGGAATAACGATGGAACTCAACAGTCTAGTGAGACGTTCTTCTTCCTCGGCTCTCACTGCTTGTTTTTGTCACTTCCATCCTCTCGTCCCTTGACGGACCATACAGTAGGCAAGGGATCTAGCAATGATGCAACAGGTGACGCTTTACCAGGACTAGGTGCTTAGTAACCCTGAGAGCATCCTCAGGGTTTAAAACGCTCTGTGGAGAATGTATGCGGACATCGCGATTTGTTATTTTGTGTACACAAGATAAAATATCATCTGTCGGGTCTTTGGAGACCCGGTTGGGTGGGTTTGGAGTTGACTTGTGTCGTGTTTGTCATTGAACAGATGCAGAGTCCCGAAACAATGTCTATGATGACCAACCCCAGGGCCATGCAGGCTCTCATGCAGATCCAACAGGGCCTGCAGACCTTACAGACAGAAGCCCCGGGATTCATGTCCAGGTACCGGCTATTGGCTCTAAAAAGAATACTTAAACCTTGTATAATTGTCTTAATTTGGTGGTCAACTCAGAATTAATGGAAAGAAACATAATAGCTGTACCCTTTGGTTGTAGTTGGTAAGTATTGGTAGTGTCACAGTATATTTAGGTGAAATTCAATGGAATCGTTACATTTTCTTGGATTGTTGACATTTCCTTCCCCTCTCTAGATTGTCTCCTGGAGGTCTCCCGGTTCCTCCAGCCTCAGGGGTCAGCATCCCCCCAGAGAACCCTCAGCCCTCTACTATGGCAACAGGATCCAGCCCCTCCTCAGCCACCAGTCCCTCTGACCAACAGCTCCTCCAGCAGATGTTACAGATGTTCGCAGGCGGAAGGCAACCAGTATGTGTCATCTAATTTGTCCTGTTTTCCATAATCAGAGCATCAATTTTTTCACAGATTCTAACTCGTTGTTAGCTAGACGTATGTTAAGTTCCACCAGTTTTGATTCTCCTTTCTCTTGTCAACCTTTAAAAACTTGTTAGGATTGTTGGTGTTTTTCATTGAGACCAATAGATAATCCTGCCACTAAATTTGAATATGAATGTTAATATGATTTAACATGAAGAATGATCGTGACCTTGTGCATAGTCTCCTCCCTCGCAGCTTCAGACCCCCGAGGTCCGTTTCCAGCAGCAGCTCGACCAGCTCAACACCATGGGCTTCATCGACCGCCAAGCCAACCTGCAGGCGCTCATCGCTACGGGAGGGGACGTCAACGCCGCCATCGAGAGACTCCTGGCCTAACTCGCTCAGGTCGGAAGACTGGTAGAGTTGTGGACTGGAATGGAAAGTTTTAAAGTTAACACGTGACACGCAGTCCCTACATCAAATGCAAGTGTGACCTGACACCCAGATATCACTTATTATCTAGCCGATCTGTAACTCATAGGAAGTATAAACGGGGGAGGTTGACGAGGGTCGTTGTTTCATGACGCCACGACTATCACTGCCAACGACCAATAAGATCCAGTGCAGCCGGAGATGATTACTGACATAACAAGTACTCATTCACTGGATGTCTGCACGGGGTTACCAAGGAATTTACTTTTAATTGTTACTTAGATTGACATTATTTAATTTTAACTAATTGTATTTATGTCGTTGGCTAAAGAGTTTTTAATTTGGTTGTTGTTGGATGATGGTCTTCTGTGCTCTCAGCTTATTTTGTTTTTTCATCCTCTTGCTTGGTATTTATCTAAGTTATCTATTCAAAGTTTCTTTTTTTGTTTTGTTTACCCTGACAGGTGCTTGGCAGTGCTGCCTCAATGTTTTAGGATTGGATTCGGATTCCAGGACCAAATGTGTGTAGTGTGTGTGTGTGTGTGTGTGTGTGTGTGTGTGTGTGTGTGGCGAGGGTTGGACAAAGGAAAAACTGGCAGAGATTTTCCTCAGGTACATTTGTCAGGTTTTTCATTTGCAGAATTCACCAAAACAGTTTCCATCTGATTGTTTTAATCTATAAATTATTCTACAATGGATCACAGTATCGCCTTAAAAATAACATCCGTACATCTTAGTAAAGACCGTGTCATTGGAATTTACTTTCTTGACAAACAGATTTGGTTCAAGTTGGTTTCCTGTCGATTAACAGTGTAAAAGTAAATAAACTTCCAAACATCCATTTTGATTTTTTTGTCCTGAAGTATAAAATGGTGTCTCTATAAAGTGTCAATGCCCTAATGATACTGTGATTAATTGTGGTTATGGATTACTCAATAGAAATTTTTGAAAGCCATTGTTGCCATCTTGGGTTCTGCAATATATTGCAAAATAATCTGTGAAATCTATTGTTGCATGTCTCCCTCTATGGACAAAGTAGCCAAAAAACATTTTTTTCAGTCCAATAAATGATTTGCAATTTGTCTTGTCTGATTTAAATGTGTGAATGATTTACTTTGACCTCGCAGTTTGACTGCTGTGGTATGTTGGATTTAAACTTTGATTTAAATGTCACTTTGTCCTAGCAGTGTGTTTCTGCCTGCATCCTGTAACCACCTGTTTGCCGTGTCCAGTGATATCTGAAAGGTTTCACAAGTAGGCCTATATATCTCTTCCTTAGAAATACAAATACATTTATATAATGTAATAGTCACTAATGGTAATCTGTGCAGAGGAAGAATTGAATTAAGTAAATGTAGCTGACCATAAATACTATTCCACTAACCAAAACAGTCTGTATTGTGCCTTTTATCAAATATAACAACGCAGTTGTTTTAATTATTAAAAGTGAAATTACCTATTTGTTGTTATTGCTCCTTTTTTGTTTTTTTATCTTAAATATTTGAATGTGCTCTGAAAAGTTGGATGGTTTTATACTCCAAATATTAACATGGAACTCTAATAGTTTTATGAATGTCGCACATAAAATATTAAACTTAAAACTAGACTAGTAGCGAGAGCTACAAAAAGCAATACAGTAAAAGTGAAGTGCGCACCTGAAATATTACGGTCTGTGGTGAGTATACGGGTATAAACAGTAAATAGTGTACATACACATAATATAATAAGTCTCCACAAATGTAAATACTCAAGTAAACTAATACACTCTTGACTAAATACTTTCCACATTTAGCAAACGTTAAACAGTACATACGTCAGTAAATAGTTTCGATGCCTAAAATTCCCACAATGCGTTGCGAACGCAACCGGAAAGGGAAGAAAACGTCAGCTGACTCGACTTGGTGTTTTGTTGAGTAGTTCTTGACAGTTTAAAGGCCTTTCGTTAGTGATTAAATAACACGTGCGTTAGTAAGTAGCTATGTTACGACCAAAGGCGTTAACGCAGGTTCTCAGCCAAGCGAACACAAACGGAGTTCAAAGCACACTGTGAGTACAGCTAGCTAGCTAGCGCTATGCTAGCGAGATGCTACACGGCGCAGGAGTAATGTGGTTTTTGACCATTGTTCGATTTGTTGTTGTTTTTGACGCACCAGGAAACTCAAAAAGTCTGCAAACGTTCAATAATATCTTGACGAACAATAATAATCCCGCGATAACAAGTAAATTAGACAAATAGCTGGTAAAAATCCCCAACTTTATATTTTACTGCGAGATCTCAGTGCGTTTCAGCACTACTGAAAGTAGATCTGTCTAGATTCACTCATTTGCATATATTTTAATTCAATTTGTTAATTTAATCTATTCCTGCATTTCTACAGATGCTTTCATTTGTACTTATTTTCTTGTATAGCGTTAAGTGTGGTCTTATTGTCAGTTTAAATTAAAATAGGTTTTACGTCTGGTTTAATTAAACTTAGATAAAGGGCAACATACTTCATAACAACGTTACATAGTGCAGACAGTTTCAGGAGCTTGGAATAGTACAAATAGCTTGCAAAAACTGCATGTCGATGACGTGAGTCCCGAGTGGCGTGCATACAATCTGTGACCATCAGGGAGACGGTATACGGAATTGTAGTTGTGTTTATATAATGTTTGCTGTAGGGCACATGATGGATTTATGAAAGGACTAATACATATCTATGAGTAGAATCCATACAATGACCGTCTATAGTGAAATCATTTGACATGTTCATCGGCTGGATACTGAAACATGCAACTTTACATTTCCACCAGCCTACTGAATAATGAAGGTTCACTTCTGGCTTACTCCGGGTACGGGGACACTGACGCACGAGTGACAGCCGCTATCGCGAGCAACATCTGGGCGGCCTACGACAAGAACGGCCACCAGGCCTTTAACGAAGACAAACTCAAGTTCATACTCATGGATTGTATGGTAAGTAGTGCATTTCCTCCGAAAAAACACTTGCGGTTGTTCTCAGGTATGTGATCAGTGTGAACTGGGGCACTTTGTCACTTTGTTTTTTCTCTCTTCTCAGGAGGGAAGAGTGGCCATCACTCGTGTAGCCAACCTACTACTGTGTATGTACGCCAAAGAGACGGTGGGCTTTGGAATGCTGAAAGCCAAGGTGAGAGTTCTTTAGCAGTCGGTGCTGAAGTCAGTCATTGGTTTCTCGTACAACCATTCGCTGCCATGGTTTTTCATGCATTCGTCGTGGTTTGCTGTACTTGTCAAGCTCATTTGTATATTGAGGGTTAAAGCACACACTTGTAATGGGGTCTTTGAGGGTCCCCAACCTCCACCATGTCAAAGTGAATTTATTTGACATTTATTGGCATTTTGTAGGTGGCAAAAGAGAAAGTCTCAACACTGGAATGGTTCTGAATTCACCATCATTTAGTCATCAAAGTTGGCAACGCACTGTTACAGCTCACTAACGGGACGTAGTGCGACATTAAGAGCAACATCCTGGATATAATCATGAACGTTATGTATTAACAATGTACTCTTAGTCAGCCCACCATGACTGATCCCATCCGTTAACCTGTTTATATTTTTATGATCCATACTCGGGGTTCCTACGTGTCCTGGAAAACAGCTGAGAGAGGATTTAATTGAAGTTATAGTCATAGACTGCACTTCTTTTAAATCTAGAAACGAGTAGGAACCCTGTTACTGTTAACCTGATTTGGGCATTGTATATATTTTGGATTTGCACCTTATTTGCCTTATGTTATTGTTATCGTAGAATTTTATGCTTTGCACTCCTTGTATTTGCAGATATTTTCCATGGGATTAATCAAGTTTTATTTAATATTATCTTACGATGACAAATTGTTGTGCATATAGATTTGTTTCAGTTTGAAATACTTTATATGAGAGGAAGAGGAAACGACAAGATGCAGCCGCACAAGTCATACAAAGACAAATTGGCAGGTGCATATTGATGTTTGCGATTCTCAAAATTCCAACAAGTCTGAATACAGCCGTTGTTATGGCAACAGCCATGGCCGGAGGCGATATGTTTTTGAGTTGTGTGTCCGTCCCCTTTTTGGCGAACGCCACCAAATTTGGCACAAACGTGCACTTGGACTCGAGGATGAACAGATTAGAATTTATTGGTGTTAAAAGGTCGCTGTGGTGGTAATTCTAGTTAACATTGTTCGGTGTCTGTTGTGTTGATAGGCAGAGGCCCTGGTGCAGTACCTGGAGGAGCCATTAACCCAAGTGGCAGCGTCATAGTGGAGAAGTGACTGATGCTCAGCCTGATGAATCTGTCTGCCTGGAAACAAAGCATCATATGATTCAGGTCATTGGACTACTGTAACATTCTGTACATGCATTAATATATGAGTGAGGGGGGGGCAGTGTAACTATAATCATGGTATTGAAACTAATAACTTGTCTTGGTTTTTAACACGTTGTCTTCTCTTGTGACGCTCGTGTTCATCAAGTGGTCTGTTAAGAAAGTCCACGTAATTTGTCAATGAGAAGTCTGAGTGTGCAGCTGCTGAGATGTTTCCATTATTCAACTCTTCCCGCGGTTGATTCATTCATTTGCAGTTTTAGTTCAGCCTCGCTGATCCCAGTGAAGCAGAAAATGTAACATTTTGAATCCTGTCAGAGGAGTAAAATGTTTTGTGGAAAATGTTCGTAAGAATGTCTGACTGATAAAATGCAGTGAAGATTATTTGCTTCATTTTGTTTCAAAGCTGTCAAATAAACAATTTTTGCATTAATATTCACTTATTTGTTTTGTGTTTGTGCTCTGAACTGAGTGCTTGGTGTTCGTGGGCTATTATTATATATCAGTCCAAAGGTTTATTTTTAGGCTTTGAAAGCACCTGTAGTTTCAGTATTCTCTGAAACTAATGTTATTGAATCTGTGTTTTTAGTGTCAAATTAGAAAGGCCTGCGAAGGAAAGCTTGAGAGTCTATATCTTAATTCAATAGGAAGCACTTTAGATGCATTTTGGATTGTTTAGCATTGTTATGAATGGATTTATCAGGTACGTACAATACAACATCCTCATGTTGTTATTTTGCTCTTATTGGGAAAAAAAAAAAAGATTGTATTCACATTTCCATGTTGCTATCTTTCCATGATAGGTTTCTGTAGATACTAGGAGTGGAACTAGAAGTTCCATTGACTCACTCACTGTTCGCATGCTCATCTGCTTCAACACCTGAAACGAATATCACTGAAATCCTTTGAGCAGCCTAATGATTGGTTGACTGAAAAAAAGCCTTTGTTGGTCATTCTGAGTGCAGTTCAGTCACAGTCCAAGGATTGCACAAAGTTCTTTTTTATAACATCACTTCAAATCCGTTGGAGATCTAAATTCGATAGATGAAAACAGGATTTATCTGCATGTCGGTGTTTAGAGAAAAGCATCAACAATTATATGAAACATTTTGATGACTTATTGCTAAATATTTAAGAATATGAGCCAAACAGTCAGTTAACCATGATGGGGCCAACAAGGCTTATTTATATGATGTTCTGGTGCATTTATGGCCCAGAACACAAGATGTAAGACTCCCTACAGTTTGAGTGACCGTGACCTCTTTGGAGGCCGATGAGATCGTCGATAAAAGTGTAAAAATGTTTGACAAGACAAATCTAACTATCATGTCCCAAAGTTATAAACTACACACAAAATAAATGATCTCTTCTTTTGAAAATGCATCTTGAAACAGATACTACTGAAATTACCACATGCAGTAAATGGCTTTGTCTGTGTGACCAGAGGATCAAATAGAAACAACAGACATGTTGAGCTCAAGCAGAGACTGATAGAAAACCATGTGAACTCTGTTTCGGGGTGTCGTTTCCCTTGTAGTGAAGATGATCAGTGATACTTGCTTCCTGCTTTCTGTAATTGGACCGGTCCAGCAGGAGGCGCCTGACAGCCCCTCTCAGCTGTACCTGCTTACTCGACCCACCTGTCCAACCTGCCCCGCATTAAGACACACCTCTGCAGCTGCCCCACCACTCCCTGACACAAGCCCCGCCTGCTGCAGCTGAACAACAACCTGGATACACTCAGCATGTCTTGTTCAAACAAGCCAGCTTTCTAACTCAGATAGGGAAGGGTGACGAAGGGCAGAAAAGCTGGCGACTGGCATTGATGTGTCAAAACTGCAGCCACTGTCTTTCCTGAAGCCTGAGGATCTGAGGAGGAGGCTGTGTTGTGGTGTGAGTCAGTGTCGTCTTACATCCTGACCTGCGGATCAATCTGTGAGTGCTGGAGACGCGGCAGTAAACTGAGGGGCGGCAACACTGAATGGACAGAACATGGGGTCAGATGAGGCCTACAACTTTGTCTTTAAGGGTGAGTGCACCTGATTTGATCCCCCTGTACATCCTTAAAGTCTATAAAAGGAGTTATGCTGTGATGTTCCTTTGCCCTTCAAATTATACTTCCTTGTTCATTATTAACTTGCCTATTTCTAGGAACAGGAACATGTGCTGTGTGGCAACTGAATGAAATATATTTTGAACAATACATGGTAATACCCAGCTGTCTGGGTGTTCAGTCAGCTGTTTAGGTAAATATTATATGTTGGTACTTTGCAAATGTTAAAACTCTTCAGGTGAGTTTCATTCCTACAAAGGTGAAGGATACTACAATCACATCGCCAGGTCAGCACATTGTCCCTGTGTGAGTAAGGAGTACGCATGCTACAGGTTATTGTTGAAACCAGGATGTGTACTTTAATTCCTGTTTATCCATAGCATCCCGAGCAGAAACAACGCTGTAACATAGAATCTCTGGTTTAAAGCCCTGTACCAGTGCCAAAAGACAAAGTGCAGCACTCATACAGGAGTTTCCCCGAATGAAACACTTCCAGGCTGTAAAAGTGTTGGACTTGAATTATGCCCTGTTCTTTGAAGAGAAGCAGCTTGTGCCACTAACTCTATTCATTCTGCACTCAACCTACATGGCACAGTAATCATTTTTTATATGCAGCTGGTTAAGGTACCAGATGGCTCTTAGCAGATGTACAAGAGAAGTGAAAGTCATTCAGAGAGGTGATTTGGTTCAGGCACAGCGATTTGACATTTGGGTACAAAGTGCCATGTTGATAAAAGGCGTTGCAGGTGAATATTGAATCCTAAGTATCACCTTCTGTATCAAGGAGTTAAAATGAGACAGGTCCTGTCTATCTCTACACTGTCAACTATCAGTTTACATTAGTGTGACCGCCTCTTAGTCAATTAGCCGACTAATCTGTTGTTTTGGTCTTAGTCGGTTAAGATCTCTTAAGTCAATTAGTCGTTCGTTGTGCTTTATTCATGCTTAATTACTATTTTATCGATCCAAGAAACTAATGAGCACATCTCTGGTAAACAAACACCAGAGATTTAAAGTGGTGCTTTTGCATGATTCTTTGTGAAACTCAGAAGTGTTTATTTCTTTAGTCGAGGACAGCTCTATACATCACATCACAGTCAGTACAGGTTATGACACACCTCCTCTCGATTTGGTTACGAGAAAATATAATTATAAAAACTAAATATTTCAACCTTTTGGGAAATATGCCTGTTTGCAATCTTGCTGAGAGTTAGATGAGAAGATTGATACTCTTATGTTTGTAGCAGCTGATTAGCTTAGCTTAGCATAAAGACTGGAAATGGAGAAGCAGCTAGCATGGCTCTGTCCAAATGCAACAAAATCCGCCCATCTTAACTTGATATTTCTAACTTGTTTAATCTGTAGAGAGACTAAATTGTAAAACGGTCAAGTTGTGGTTGTCTATCAACCTCACTGCCTCCAGTCTTTATGCTAAGCTAACTGCTTGCTGGATGCATAGCTTCATAGTTTATAGACATGAATTGATCCTCCCATCTAACTCTCTGCAAGAAAATGAATAAGTGTTTTTCCACAAAATATGTATCTGTTCCTGTAATGTGTAAAAAGAAGGAACACTCACTCCTGCAGTGCTCCTAGGCAGTGTGGGATATATACTATCTCAAAGGTACGAGCAGGTTTTCATTCCTCCAGCGATTTACAGATAGCTCAGAGAAACTAATCTTTAAAATCTGATTTTATAGTTTGCTTGGAATGTAAGCCCGCACCACTGTACACCAGCACATTGTGGAAGGAGTTTTGAGTTTGAAGTTATTTATTGTCACATGCTCAACAATTACGGAGAAGCAGTTGTTGGCTATAAAAATCTTAGATCTCAGGCTCCCTCCAGCAATGCCCATTAAATATATATAAAAAGAAAATCACGCGAGTAAAAAATGAGACTCTAAGACATAAAATAGAGCAGAAGTACAAATATAGGGATAACTATAACAAATATACAATATATGAAATAATATATATTTATGGTAGACAATACTTTTAAAATGAATTAACTGATTGTAAACAGGGACATGTAATTAGAAGTTGTACATACACAGGTATACTGCACTTTATTATTAAAAGTATAAAGGTTCAGTGTCAGAGTCATATAAGATGGGAATGCTGCAGTTGTGAGTTTATTAGGAAAGGCTTTTTCATTTTGCCAAAAAAACCTCTTTACTACTGCACATATAAAGTGACCAGATATTTAAAGTTAACTTACAAATGAATATGCATATGCTCGTGTACCTTAACGCACATTTAAAAAACTCAGATTTGTTTTAATGTCGACCATTAAACATGAATTAATATTTAGTGTATAAGAATTAAACTTTGCTGTCCAATATATACTCCTAAATTATTTAAAGTTTCCATCAGGATTTCAGGGCAGTACTGAATACAGTACTTAGATTTCCAAAAAGGAAAGTTTAATCCTCGCAGCATCACTTAAAGTTCTTCCTCAGAATCAACAGACCAGGCTCGAAGGCCTCTTGTCCTTTATCTCCATAGGAACCAGGGTTGGGAATTGTTTGCATAAGAAGTTACTGAGTAGTGGAGGAGAAGAGGGGGAGGACGGGCATTCTCACCTCACCCACTGGGAGAAAAAGCAGTACAGTGGTCTGGCTGCAGAGTGAACAGTTACCCAAAACAAGCAAAAGTAGAACAACTTGTCAAACATTCTTTGCCGTGGCTTTAGGTTAACCATACTGTGAGTCTGTAAGTGAAGAACTGTGTGTATGGGAGTCTGCGCGTGTTCAGGAGAAAAGCATTTTCTATCTGTTGTTCTGCAACTGGTGAATAGTGAAGAAATGATTTGCGAACTCCTGTTCAAATTTGCATTCTTTTTTGGAGCATTTTAAGAACCTCTCGTCCATGCTGGCTTCAAAGTTCATTCTCGACCATGGAAAATAAAAACATTAAGAAAACAGTCTGACTACAAGGTTCATTTAGTAACTGTTCTGGCACTTTAGATCCCATCACATGATCTTCATCAGCAGTTGCATGATAGATGGTAGATGAAAATCTTTCCTATGACGAACTCCAACTGCTGAAGAAGATCATGTGATGGCTCTTAAGGAGATATTCTTTTTTAGTCACCAGTGGTAGAACAAGTATTTAGGTCCTTTACTGAAGTAAAAATACCACATTCAAAAAATACTACATTATAAATAAAAGCCCTGCATTCAAAAAAGTATTCGAAGCATAATATTCCTTAAGAAAAAATAAAATTGCTCATTGTGAAAATAGCACCATTCAGATTTCAAATGTAAAAAGTTGATATCAAGCTCACTCATTAACACTTAATATCTCGTAATTATAATCCATACAAAATGTGAAAGCAAAAATTTGTGATTTTAGTAGCGTTAAGACAGTAAACAGCTAGCCTGGCTCTGTCCTCCAAATAATTTTTTTAAAGTCACCTACCTCCATCTCTTAAAACTTGTCGCACAAAACTTCCAGTTAAACCAAAACCTTTTCATTCATTCATTTCAGTTTTTGTACGGATTTAACAAACGAGATATGACGTGTTGATTAATGACTGTTGCTGGTAGGTGAATCTTTTTTAACCTTCGGCTACCTGTTTCCCACCGCGTCCAGTCTTTATGCTAAGCTAAGCTACATATTTAACTTGCAAACATGAATCTTGTCGTTTAACTCTTGGTAAGAAAGCAAATAAGCATATTTCCCGAAAACGCCCAACTATTGTTTTAACTCCCATCATCACACCCTAACTCCATTATTAATATCTTGTGGAGATGTCACAAGAACTTGGATTATTTTCTCAGTGCTCACACGCCTCAGCAGTGAGCTGTGACTGTGTCTGATTCACTTGTGCAGAGATCCCAGTGCCTCTGTGTTTTCACAGTGTGGTCATATCTTCCTATCTGCGCCAATTAAGCCAAGCCTTTCTTTTGTTCTGAGTCAGCCACTAACAACTGAAAGCCAAACATTAGTCACTCAAATGTAAAAAACAGGGGGTGTCTGTGTTATTTCTCGACCTGTTTACCCAGTAAACTGACCAATAAGAAAGGCAGTGGCCGCTTGACTTGTTCCACCTGATTTAGGATCACCTTACACTCAGCGACTGCTTTATTTCCTGAAATAAAGGTTCACTTGTTTTAAGGTTTTCGGTTGTGCTCTAGAAAAGTTAACAAACATGGAACATTCCATTATATTTGTCCTTCTGTTTTGCTAAAATAGGTTTCTTAAACATCAACAACTCAAACCTCGAGTGAGGCGTGACTGAACGTTGTGCTGCAAGGCCTCAATGATTAATGAAAATAATGCTGTAAGCCAATTTTTGGAACATTACAGACAAACGTAAGAGAGAATTGTCGATTGCAAAGTCGTCTACTTCTGCAACCACATCTCTGCCTCAACTAGTTTCAATCCTGCCCGTGCTTTGCCTCCTTTACTTGGCACCTTCACTCCTTGCAGTCTAAATAAAAAAATAGATAAATCGATTAAAGATTTGGCATCCCACCAGTGCATGCTGGGACAGGCTACAGCCTCAGAAGATCCTCAGTGATCTCCTGACCGATCAATAATCTGGTGTAGTATGTTACAGGCCAACATCAGTGTTTCACCAGTATTTTACTCAACATGGTTTCTCTCTTCACTATTTGCTCTGCATGCTTGAGTTACAACATTAGACTCATTTACCATGAAGGTGTGGTGCTATTTTTAAATTAGGACATCATATCCCCAATGGTGTAATTAGCCCCAGTGTGAGACAGCTAAGATTGAGGATTTAACCAAGAAAGACACGCCTTGACCAAAATCTGTAAAGGATGAAGTGGACGCACAGGATTGACTCATATTAGGCTCTGTGAACATGAGGCTTGTCTCCTTTATCCAAGAAATGTTAGTCAGTTTAGTTTTGCAATGACCAAACCCAAACACAGAACTATAATCAAGACATTTGTGTTTTCTTTGTGTGTCCTCTGCAGTGGTTCTAATTGGAGAATCTGGTGTAGGAAAGAGCAATATGCTGTCCCGCTTCACCAAAAACGAGTTCAACCATGACAGCCGCACAACCATCGGGGTGGAGTTCAGCACACGGACAACGCAGCTCAGCGGCTACACCATCAAGGCCCAGATCTGGGACACGGCCGGACTGGAGCGATACCGGGCCATCACTTCTGCGTGAGTGTCAAGATCCATCACAGCTTTCATACAGCCATTAGCATATTCACGTGTACTCATTCACACATACCGATTTTCAAGGCGTTCCTGCAGTTATTTTATGATGAAATATTACATTTTTAGTCTGTTCACTTTTTGTTAAACTGTCCCCATTACTTGCTGATTACTTACACAAATCTAAAGAGACATGTTGTGAACGTGTCCCCTTCAGTCCACTTGGGGCACATGGTCATCTAAGGAGCCCCTTAAAATGAGGCAATCGGTCGTGTGCGTGCATGGCTCAGTGAGTGAGTGTGCACCTGTGTGTCTGTCCATGGCTAACCTCACATTCTGCTGCAGCAAACTGCGTAAGGTTTTTGGATGGCCAGGTCGGTGCAGACACACCTGGCGGACACCTGCACTCTACTGAGTGCACCTTTCTAGTTCAAGTTGCAGCATGTATTGTGGTTGTAATATTTCATGGTCAGAAAATACCTCAAATTCTCTTGGTATTCCGTGATGATGGAAAAACAGGTTCAGACAAAAACAAAAATTGCACTTATTTTTAAACATGCTCACTTTTTAAGCAGGTACTCTGAAATAAAAGACAATTATATTTAGATCAACATCTTATGCTTGCTTTCTTGCTCCACCGTAGTTGAGCAACCTGTATGTCGACAACAACAATGTGGTGTCGTTATCAGCCAAAACACACGCAAGGACAGGCACCGATCCTCCCGTTTCCTCTCACATTACCTGAATAACAACCAGCACATTCTGGTCTCGTCAGTTCCCAACTGGCACACTAAAATCCAAACTGGTTAGAGCAGAGAGCTTTGTTTGAACACTCAGCGGGTCTCTGTTATAACTGAGGGCGCTCCTGATTCATTCTTCTTTTTAATTAAACTAGAAGGATTAACAGTGTGGAAATTGGTTTTAAAACAATAGAACCATGTCAATTTTATTTTTAAGACATGGAAAAATCAGAGGATATGCTACACCGCTGGATTAGCTCTATTCTGTCAGCTTGGATTTTGGAGTAATTACTTGTCGACTTATTCCAGTATGCAAATTCTCACTCCCATGGAATTTACCATTTGTGCTGTAACAAGCATCTAAAACCTATTAAAGCGGAATTAATTATATTGCTGGTACAGTGGAGCAGAGATATAATTGTAAAGGAAGTATTGATTGGTTCATGAATTCAGAGCAATCGTTAGACATTGCCTTTTTTTTCAGTTGACAGCCAGAGCAACTGCTTATTCTCAATGAAGATATAAGACAATGCTTAAAGCGGCCATCATCGATATTCTTATAATAACAATGGTGTAAATGTGTGTTTTGGGAAAGGGGTCACTCTCAATGATGAGCCTGGGAGAATTACTTCCCTCAGCTCTGCGGAGCTTTATGGCATCTCTAAATGGCAACTTCACTGTCTTGGTTCACTGCTCTTATAGCGTATTTTTCGTTTCTACAGCAGCTATAAACCCCCTGTAAATGACCTGCTCAGCACCAAACCGCAGGCAGACACAGTTAGCAACTCAGCTGTGAACATAGTGGAGCATTTAGCATCTAAAGAGACAGATACTTCCCTCAGGAGATGGAGGAGAACAAAAACAGAGCTAAAAGGTGGTTAATGTTGGACTTAAATTCATCAGTTGGCCAAAAGCATGAAACCGAATGAATGATTATGTTGCTCCTTAACTTCTGAATGTGTATCTGGTTGTTAACAAGTGTGCCATATCAACTTAAAATGTGATCATATATAAATGTTGTGTTTACAGCTACCTCCAAGAAGCCAAACAATCAGTTATTACAGGCTTTTGTGTATGTGTGTGTGTCCGTGTGTGTGTGTAGATTATTAATGTTTTGCTTTATTCAATTATTTTTACTTTTGTTATATTATATCCCCTTAATTTAACTATACAGGCAGTGCCACACTGTCCCTGAAGGTAGCATTGCAGAAAAAAAGAGACACCTAAATGTCACATAAGGAGTAAAGTCAATCTCCTCCAAACAGGTATTACAGAGGTGCAGTCGGAGCCCTGCTGGTCTATGACATCACGAAGCACCTCACCTATGAGAGTGTGGAGCGCTGGCTGAAGGAGCTGTACGACCATGCTGACCCCCACATCGTGGTCATGCTGGTGGGCAACAAGACCGACCTGGAATCAGAGAGGTCTGTGCCCACCGAAGAGGCAAAAGACTACGCAGGTACAACGTCAAGAAGTGTTACCACCGTGCTGAGAATCTCTGCATAGGATTTGTATGTTCATTGTTTGTAATTAGTTAATGGAAAACTGAATTTATGATGATTGTAGAGAATGTAAATTAGTCTGCTCACCAAACCTGTCAATGTGAATAAAGATACATCATGTTGTTAAAGGGCAGAGGACTGCTACCCATATCACCAATTTCTTTGAGGATTATATATGAGAAGATCAACGGTGACATTTCGTGATTTGGGGAGTGCAGCTTTAAAGTGACACCAGCGAGAAAACAACTACATTATGCGAAATTCAATAAAACACATTCACTAACATAGCTTATTTGTATTATCTAGAAAAGAATGGTCTTTTGTTCCTGGAGACGTCTGCTTTGGAGTCAACTAACGTGGAAGCAGCATTCAACAACGTCCTAGCAGGTAATTCATTGTAATGTGTTTAACTTCTCCTTTGTTGAAAGCTGTTACCCCGATAAAGCGGAATATTCTTTACCAATGTAGAAAGGTTGTTTTTTTTGTTTCCGAACTGTGAGGGTGACGTGGTTCGCTGCCTGACAGCATCCCCCGCTCATTTCCTGGGTTTCTTCCTATTTGCTGGCCTGAATGTCTTTCCCTTCCTGTCTCTCCCCTCCTGAGAAATAATAATGATGTGGACTGGGTACACACATTTTCCCATAACCATGCTTTGATAAGGATCCACCCTATGACCCTGAATTTAACCTCAGCTAGCCAGACCTCCAGCTCCTAAGCTCATGGACATGAACAACTTCAATGGTTTATTTTTTTTACAAGTATTGCTGTCCTTTTCTAAGTCTGGCTTGTTTTATAGTACTTGTTCTACTCCCCTTCTTGTTATTCTGGCCTAATGCGAATGTACATTATATATATTTATTTTCTGCCGCAGAGATTCACAGGAAGGCGAACAGTAAGGAAGTGGTTCGGGGCTCCATCAGTGCTGTGTCCTTGAGCAGCTCCAGCGCAGAAAACGAAGAGGAGGGGAAACCCTGCTGCAGGAACGTCTGATCACAGGGTCCTCCAGGAGCCCCGGGGCCTCAGGGTGGGCGACAGGTGAACTTCACCCACAACCTTGTGTCGAGCTTGACGAGAGGCACGCGACACGGCAACCACGGGTGCCCATATAAACGGTTTTGGCTTAAGTGATGTCACTTTGATGCACAAGCTGCATGATGGCATATTCAAAAGATGATTAATATATGTGAATGAATGTGCAGGAGTCCAACATCATTCTTCTGAGAGTCACTGCTGACTATAGGTCAAAAGTTAAACACTTAACCGTGAGACCTGTAAGATGATATATTTATAATCCATACACAGAATTGGAGCACCGTAGATGCATCATAGCATGTGTAAATGTAAATGACACGTGACTGTTTTATAGTTTGTTGGTTGGTGGCACTGCGAGTCTTGCTGTCACTGCTGTGCGTGTGCTACAGCTGATGATCGGGGATCAGATTGATTGCAATTCTGTTGAAAAATAAAGGATTTATGGAGACCTACTGTGTGCTATTTGTGTCTTCTAACAAAAGATATAGGTATTTTTTCTCAGAGGACATTTTGACACGTCACAGTAAGAAAAGCTCAGGTGTAAATAAGACAATTAGTGATTTTGCTTCAGCCTCAGGGTGCTGGTATTGAGCCTGCTAGCTCACTCTCACACTGCCGTGAGTTAATGGAAAACTTCAACAGCCATCGTTAATGTTCTTAACATCCTGTGCTTTTCCTACTACGACTAGTCAAAAGTCTGCTCTGATAAAGACCTTTAGAATTAAAGGAGGAATACCAGATTAGTCAGATTTACCACCTCAGCAGCGATTCAGTTCAAATGAAATGTTAGTTTTCAATCACAGCAACACACTAAACTGACAAATAGTTTTCTGAGTTAAGCTCAACTCTCCGGTAAACATTATTAGTTTGTGTTTGTGTTTCTGATCCAATCCTCTCTCAAACTGTTTCACATCAAACGCTTGGCTGCAGCAGAGGTTCTTAACCTTGCAGGAACTCCATAATGAGGTCTAAAAACGCTGAAGACGCAAAGATGTGGAAACAAAAAAATATCTTTTAGACATACAGCGTCTCCTTTCGACAGAATAGGTCAGGGGTGAGCAACCCTTTCAAGCGTTAAATTCATTTTTCTTCTGACTGTGCTGCGATGATTAACTGGCCCAATTAAAGCTGGCGAAACCCTATCAGAATGATGATGTACGTAGTGAATGAGTGCACAGACCTCTTTATTAGGCCTGGGAGATATGGTAGAAATGTATTTTCCTTCCTGCTGCAAATTTGATAACAGCGAAACCAAACCAGCCGACAGTTTTATGGGGAATTAGTGGATTAGCCTGATAAGAGAGACGGTGAAAACAAGTCTTTGACAAATATAATGTGGCCTTTTATCAAACACAAGGTGTCAGACGGTCAGTGTTATCCGTGTCTGATATGATTAAAAAAAAGTTCCTCTCTGAGCACAATAAATAAACACTGTAAAACCTGTGTGACGTCTCGTTTTATTGATGAGTTGACACACTGACTGCAAGCTGTTTCAGGGACTTTCCCTTTCTGCCAAGAGTTCAATTGTCCAATAATATATACAATTACTGTGACTATGAATTATTATTCCCTTTTTACTCCATAGTCAATGTATACATATAATTGTTTATCTTGATAATAGATACAGTACATTAGTTTAATATGCATTTATATCCCACATTTCAGGATCATCTTAGATTCTTATATTAATGCCCAATAGTTTATTTTAAGCTTGTGTTTTGTGCTGTTGGTAGTGAGAAAACAGTAATATCTTATACATGGTCAACCTGATTTTAATGTTTGGGAAGCACCAAATCCAAATTCCAGTGTATTTAATGTCACTTTTAGTATCCATCTGGATACCTTGAATGACTGAAGTCTGCATTTATAGCTTTAAATGTCATGAATTCCATTGTCTCAATAAAGTCTTACTTGTCAAATAAATAAACACTATTTCAACTTGAAATGATAAAACCTTTATTTTATGTTGGCACACAATGTTGTCTTAGGAACGTCAGTGTAAAGTTACTGTTTGCATAGAAAGAGGAGAAGAAAAAGGGCAATTTGATAAACCTGTTTTGTGTTGACATTGTCTTTACTTCCTCACTGTTAGGCGTCCATAGACCTCAATGTATAGGCCCTTTTCACAGCAGCCATTTTGACATGTCATTGCAGGCTTACAGGTGTAATTGATAACATTAACTATGGCCCTATTCCATTTAGATGGGCCAGGACCCTGGTATTGTGCTCCCTAAATAAGTGAATGGGACACTGTTATTCCACCAAATAAAGGAATACTTCATGTTTTCAGGGCTGCAACTCACAATCATTTTCACTATGGCTATAGGCCGAGGATTATTTTGTCAATAACCTGTTTTTATTAATAATAGGTCAATAACGTGAAAACGTTTAAAAATATTTTATTTTGTCTGAC
Organism: Anarrhichthys ocellatus; assembly: GCF_004355925.1. Classification (NCBI taxonomy): domain Eukaryota; kingdom Metazoa; phylum Chordata; class Actinopteri; order Perciformes; family Anarhichadidae; genus Anarrhichthys; species Anarrhichthys ocellatus. The sequence goes on along the minus strand of NW_022280069.1, from coordinate 558,326 downwards.
CAAAAGTCCAAAACCCAATAAGTTTACTCATGTATGTCAAAAAGAACCATCACATCCTCAGGAACCTCTGGAACTATGTAGAAATGGCATTTTGCTGTTATTTAAAAACATATCTAAAACGATTATTTGAATATCAAAATAGTTGCAGACTCATTTTTCAGTGATGCATCGATTCATCGGATCATTGTAGCTCTGCATTATTGCGTACTGTTCAATATTTGTTGGGTTTATGTATGGATTTGGGCTGACTGGTGCTGTGAAAAACAAATCAACAGATATAGAGCACTTACAGTGTATTTGACCATGTTTTACTTGAGAGAACTAATGCATAGACCAATTTTACACAGCATACAACAACATGAGTCAGTTCAAAATCATGTTTATAAGCAAGTCTCATAGATTTAAGGAAAAGTAATAAAGTATCAAAGCTAATAAAACTCTGTTAAATGTATTTTTGAGTTATTAAACTGGGCCCAGTGTCTCCATGGACCCCCAAACAGAACAATAGGGTTGATATACTCAGTGTGTCTTCTTTTGTCTCTCTGATCAGCTCCATTGCTTGCTGTATTACCACTGTATTTGTGTACTGTACTAGGCTGCTGCGACACGCGCTGCAGTGAGGTATTTGTCATACCACTTGTTTTACCAGCTGGGCTTTGCTTTGCTTATTAATTAACCTGCGGCTCGACGTTACCTGTTTTAAGGCTTGGGGACCGCATACGTCATCACAGCGGCACAACTAATAACCGACGGCGGAGCGGACCAATCACAGTCGACCTCAGTGACAGGTGTCCATCAGCTGTTGACCAGTAGGAGGCGAGGCAGGGGCGGGACAAAAGAAACTGACGTTACGTCGCAGCCTCGGTAATGGCAAGTGACAGAGGGCGAGACAGACGAGGCGAAACTTTTTCAGCTACCAGTTGCCGTTGGATGTTTTTATGCTTGATAACAAGCAGCAGTGTCACATTCTTTTGACATTTGTCATTATTATTTTTTAGCGTTACTAGTCGTTTGAGTGAGACTTTACCGTCTTCCGCGTGAGGCTAACTAACGTTAACGTACGCACACGAAGTAGTAGTTGAAATACACCATTAAGTTTTGTGTTCCGACTTCGAGTTAAATACGTAGAGAGACGCCGAAGAAGAGAAGCTATGACCAACCGAGAAGACGAGTATGACTATCTTTTTAAAGGTGAGTAGCTGTTTGTGTTCTAAGCTAGTTAGCTCAACTTCGACACCAAGCCGTTCACCTGCGAGTCATTTGATGCCGACTTGTTAAAGGTGTTGACCCGCGTGCCTAACGACAAGGTGTCGCGCGACATTGAAGACAAAGGCACCTGCTGTTCGCAGCAACTATTACTGAAGACGTATTCTTTCGACATAGGCGCTACAGCTCATAAAGGCAGTTTATAAGTACTCTTTATGTTTAAAGCAGCATCTGCAGTAGAGTCTTCATCTTGCAGGCCGATGATGCAATCATGTTTTGGGGGGATGCGATGTTGATCAATAGGGGGGGGTCATAATATGTGGCAGGTCAACAAATCCAAACAACCTCCATCCATACCTGGAGAATACATGGAGTTTGGGTTCTTTAGTTTTGTACCTGAGGACTCCATGGTGTACCTGCAGTTTGAATCTACTTTGGCAAAAAAACATCTCTTCTTTTGTCACTAACATCCAATTGTTCCACCACCTTAACTTTAATATTTAACATTTCTCAATATATGGTCCAGCAAACATCATAAACCTCATTCATAGATATCAATATATACTAATGTATACTGGGGGTGGAGAGTGATTGTTCCTTTAATGGCTACCTAGTACAAAAAAAAAGTAGTTCATAGTTGAATCTTGTCACAAGCGAAGCGGAAATGAAGTGCTCATGGTCTGTTCAATTATAGAACACCAAACAAGCATGTGTTGTCAAACTGGAAATACCTGCATGAAGTGTGTGTACTTGTGTGTGTGTGTGTGTGTGTGTGGCCACAGTGTCCCTGAGCATAGAGAAGACGAGATTTACGTACTTACTCACTCACTCTCTCTCTGATAAAGTGACATGGCTCTTGGTGACCAAATGGCAAATTTGTCTGAATCGTGCAGCGGCGGTGCAAGGACACTGATAAGGTATCGGCCGCCTTCTCCGTTGTCTGCTCGAACCAGGAAAGAGCTCAACCTTATTGTCATGACTCTCCTTTTGTTCCTACAACCTCCTTTTGTGCCTTGCTGTTAGAAAGCCCGAGTCAAGTTGGGTGAGGCGTCAGTGAGTCACATAAACCCGACTGATGGAGAGACATCAGTGCAGGTAGTCATCTTGCTGAAGCATACCTGTCTCATGTTCATTTTAGTGATGTGTATGAGCCTTAATATTGGGTATTTGTTGTAAAAACAATTCATACAAACTGCTTCAATGCAGTTTTTTTTTCTCACAAAGCATATTTTTGGATTTAAAGGCACATTTCACTGCCCAACTGATTATATTATGTTAAGGCCATCTGCTTATTTTAGTGGATATACAATATGTATATTTTAAATGTTTTAAATCTAAAAGGGTCTCTTGACGATTGCCAGCATTATGCACGGATTTAATTCCACATCAATGGAGAGGATGTGATGGTTATCTGTTATTCCATTCACAGGGATTCAGGAGATATCAATGAATCTGACTGAACAGACCGAGACACTGACTCAGATTCTCAGTATTACTTAGTTCCATTCTTTATTTTTCTGCCGTACCTCTGGACAGTCACAGGCTGGACCAGATCCCTGGGTGTAGTGTTGTGTAATGTAATAGAGAGGTGTCATATGTCTTTTTACCTGAAGAATGCAAACCCAACAATAGTGAATGGGCGTGTAATGCAGCCATGATATTAGGCGTCTCGTGGCAGAGCACTTTGACATGATTTGCATGATGGTTTTTGTCCTCCACCCAAGATCTTTTGTCTTTGGCGATATGGAGAATGACAATGTTACCCTTTTTATCAGGCATGTAGGAGAGCCACACTGCTGGTATGTGAGGTCCTCACAGGTGCCCCATATTTGTATTATTTCAAAGTCTAAATAAGTCAGAACGGGTTTCTACTCGTGCCTGTTACACCATACTGTAGTACCACAGACACATTTTGATACAGTTTCCCTTTAGAATGAGCAGTATTGCTTAAACGCAAGTGTAGACACTGTGGTCGGTTTGTTAATGCAGTTTCAACATTCCATAACAATTTCCTATTTCATAATAGTAGGGTGGTGTGCCGGTGGTGCGCTGGTGTGGTTGGTTCCTTTTGACACACTGACTCACCTGACAATTGTAGAAGTAGTTTTCTGATAAACACTCGCCCTAATAACGCCTTTTTAAAGTACTTTTTAAGAGGGCGTCCAGTGGAGGAAACGCAGCATCTAAGCTCCTGTTTTTATTGTTGTGATTACACACGAAGCATTAAAGGAAAAGCTCCACATTGTAAATATAGTCATTTACCGCTCTCACGCCATGTCAGTAAAAATCCTGCTGATGTTTGTATCTAAACCAAAGCAGGGCCTTTTTTTACAAGTGTAGCTTATGTTAGATTTAATAGATTTGTATGCTTTGTTTGGGAAGTGTGAATGGTGGCCCCAAAGCTAAAGTAATTTGGGGGAAGTGCTTGGCATTTGCACAAACTTCAGCAGAGTTTCGGCTCCATAGCGAGTGCTCAGTTTAAGGCGTTGTCTGAACATTTTAGATTTATTTTAGATTATAAGTCTTTAAAACAGGACAACAAATCAATTGAAGTTACCATGCGGTATGATCTGTCTCAGTTCTCTTGATGATTTAAAAACATTAAATGTATTTACAGTCAAATACTGTTATGGCTGAAGTACATTTGGCAGGTGAAACTGCAGTGAATCACTGGTTTCACCTGTTCTCAGTCTGCGGGTGTTTCCTGAAAATATCAGATGGTTCCAGTATTTTGTATGCTCAGTGGGCGTGCCCGGAGTTTCTGCTCCACTTCGGCTGGGAGCCACACACATGCGTCATTGATGGAGCAGCGCAACTAATAATACTGATAGTCAAATTTGATTTAGAAAAAAGTCAACCCATCTTGTTCTGTGTAACTTCTTCTAGAGTCTACAATAAACCTTATAACTGATGATGATTGTTCCAAATCCCCCTTTTCTTTCCCCTGCAGTGGTGCTGATTGGAGATTCGGGTGTCGGGAAAAGTAACCTGCTGTCCCGCTTCACCCGAAATGAGTTCAACCTGGAGAGCAAGAGCACCATCGGGGTGGAGTTTGCCACACGCAGCATCCAGGTAGAGGGCAAGACCGTCAAGGCTCAGATCTGGGACACAGCTGGTCAGGAGCGATACCGAGCCATCACTTCTGCGTGAGTACAGTAATCATTGAAGCCTTTTGCTAGAGCTCCATTACGCTGTTATGGTGTCTGTTGTCACAGGCTTTCACTTCCACACATAAGCAGTGATAATAAACCACTTCACGCAAGTACATGCTCTCTTGAAGAAAATAATGGGTCTTTTAATTATGTCCAGCATACATGCAGACACACAGCTCCACATGCAGCGGCTCAAATAAGCATGTTGATATAGATACTAAGCACAGGAACCTATAAGGGCCTCTTCTGCTTCCTCATGCATGTGCATTGGGACATTTTTTTTTTTTTTTCACAGTCGCATGACGTTTCACTGCATTATGAACGTCTGGGGTTGTAGGTTAAGGGTTGTAAACGTCCAACCAAGAGTCATCTTCCCTCCACAAATTCAGTTTAGAATCATCATTCCTAAAATAGTTAGAAGGATCTCTGAAGTGATTAATACTACAAAATGCAGCCTTTTGCCTCAGGGCAGGAAGCGTTTCGTTAATCACAGCTTCCTCCTCGTCTCTCGATCAAGTTCCCGTCCCAACATTTGTCTTTTTTAGTAGTCTGCCTCAATGGCGTAACCAAAAAATAAGTAATGTCAGCCAATGTTCACTTGTCTTATGAGCTTTGTGTACAGTGTGTTTTTTTGGGAGCATTTACTGTTTTATTTCTGGTGTTTCTCAGCTTCAAAGCTGGCCGAGCCCGTGTGACACACCCGCCAAGAATCCTGAAATCAACAGGCTGCGGCAAGAACGAGTTTTCTGCTCTTCATTTATTTCATGTCCGCCTCCTCTTGTGTTGTCCAGGTACTACCGCGGAGCAGTCGGAGCCCTCTTGGTTTACGACATCGCCAAGCACTTGACTTACGAAAATGCTGAGCGCTGGCTGAAGGAGCTGCAGGACCACGCAGACAGCAACATAGTCATCATGCTAGTGGGCAACAAAAGTGATCTACGCCACCTCAGGGCGGTGCCAACGGATGAGGCCAAGGCCTTGGCAGGTAGTGTGTGTGTGTGTGTGTGTGTGTGTGTGTGTGTGTGTGTGTGTGAGAGAGCACAGACAGATAATCACCAGGTTAAAGTTATGATAATGAGCCTAGATGGACTGAGCTGAACCCTAGCTGCTTTAATTACTCTTAAGTGTTTATAACATACGTGTTGTGCGCTCATTACCACTGGGAACACCTATGTTAGAAATGTTTGCACAACGTACGGCATTTTACCCCAAATGTCCTTGACTGCGAGTATATAAAAGCAAGCACAGCTCGAGGTCAAAAGTACTTTAGATTTAGATTAATTCAACTTCCGTTTATCTCACACCTCTGAGAATCTCAAGGCTTTGTTTCAGAGCAGGTCTGTTTGTTACGGTCAGACTTGCGGTACAATTGTGTCACCCTTTTGACTCTCGCACACTGTTATTTTAGATTAGTTGGGCCACATGTTTTCTCCTGACCTTGAGTTTATTGGCTCGGGTCCGAGTCAGCGTTGTACCTCTTTTGACTGTTAAATCACTCTCGGTAGGACGCCCTGTTGATTCGTATTGGAGTGAAAAGAATAATTTTCGTTGCTGGTTAAATATTGTCTGTGCCTCTCGGTGCGTTCTGAATTTACTGATTTTGTTTTTCTGTTCCACAAACGTAATTTATGAAGCCTAGTTTACATAAAGACCGCGGTGGTGGACACGTCCATGCAAAGTGTGTCGTAAGGCCACGAGTGAAGTGAACAGCGACAGTGGACCAGTCTCATGTCTCACTCACGCCACTGTGAGGACATGATCCCTCCATGTAGGATAGTAGTAACTGTTCTCCTTTGTACTTGGATATCACAATGTATAGATAGCCAAGAAATGAGACATGTTTCTTAGTTCCATGACTTATATTTTAGTTTTCTGGTTGTTGATCAGACCAAGTAAGCATTAAAAAAAAAAACATAGTTTATTACTTTTTGATAAGAATCTGTCCTTCACTGTTTATTATAGACCTTTTTAATGGAAGACGTTTTGACATTTTTCACGTTAAGAAACGATAATGATATGAATGATAAAATGAATGATGGCTGAATTCCATCAAGCTGCTTAGTTTTCAAGGTCCTGGCTCATTAGGACACATGAGGAAAATAGTTACAATAATAGAGTAAACCATTAATTCCTTATTTGAATACAGATTGATCGTGCCTTAGTCGATATGTACACTATGTAATACAGCAGCATAACCTTTTTTTAATAGCAGTTGTATCCCAACAGACTTTGCTTACAAAGCATTTGCATTATATTCTTTATTCTGTCTTTGTGAGTAACGTCATTGTATTTGATCACGTTGTAAATAAATAGCAGACCAGTCAGCTGTCACACAACCCATTAGATCTCTCTATAAGTACAAAGCAGTTCACCGTGAGCGATCAAACAGGAAGCAGCTGAAATGACTCCCCTTCTAGGGGGAACCCTGGAGTGAGTGCATTATGTAGAAGAAATCAATCCCTGGATCAGTGCAGTGGTAATGCCAGTACAACACAACAACACACCTCAGCTCAGAGGAGTTATGAAAGTTAAACATAAAGCACATTTTGTGCGTGTGTGTGTGTGTTACAGAGAAGCACGGCTTGTCCTTCCTGGAGACGTCAGCGTTGGACTCGTCTAATGTGGAGCTGGCTTTCCAGACTATTCTTACAGGTGGGTTTCACATTTGTGTTTGTTTCTTCGTTCATGTTTAAATCAAATTAGATGGAATGAATGTGCATTTGATCCTGAAGCTCCTAAGCCATCAAATGATAATTGTGTGTGTGTGTGTGTGTGTGTGTGTGTGTGTGTGTGTGTGTGTGT
>NW_022280069.1:518057-551156 GCF_004355925.1 Anarrhichthys ocellatus | reverse complement strand
TGTGTGTGTGTGTGTGTGTGTGTGTGTGTGTGTGTGTGTGTGTGTGTACACTGTATATTTTGGCTGAAAGTGTTACATTTCCAGTGATGGTTTACATAACAACACTCATCCTCTGCCACTAGATGGCAGCAAAATCCATCTCATCAGTTTTCCATGCCCATCACTGGTGGGCAGTCTGTGGTAAGAACACCACCCGACTATGTTCTACGATGATGGTTTGGCTCAATGAAAGAGCACTCAGCCAACCGGCGCTAGTGAGAGCTGCTGTGATGTTTGACAATCACTGACGAACTGCTAATGGTCTCCGTTTGTGGTCACACATCCACACTGACCCACTGTACCAGATGCTTCTGTTCAAGAAAGGCATTCTGATACTGGTTCACACTCACAGATATGTTTAACCAAGCAAATGTCTATGAACAGAGTCCCCTTAGAGGAATGTAGATGCACTAACAAGTGCATTACAATTTAAAGATTTGGTACAATGGAGGAGAAACCAGCAGTTGTTGTGACTGAGTCCACCCCTGGAGAGCCTCCAGGGGTGGTCCAACAGCGAGGAGCAGTCCAACAGCGAGTGGTGCTTCCACTTCAACTGCTCCAGTCAGTCTGCGCCACTTACTGTTTATATCCTTCTTGTTCAGTTCCCAGACGCCTCAGCTTGAGCCGTTTGAGACGTTCTGCCCACACCGCTGCTTTATCAGTAATTTCTAATTCATAAAAACATCAAACCGACAAGCCTCCATTCAGCTAACGTAGCTAATTAGCTCGTTAAGGGAGGAGAAGAGAGGAAGTTAGCCGTACATTAGCGGGCCAGTTGGAGCTGAACTTTAGAAGATGTCGCGTGTGTGGAGATATCAGCAGCAGACAGATCGTAGGTCAGAGAGTCCTCGTGGATTGTGTGGGCGTGGCAGCTCGTGCTGTGTAGGATCTGTAGTAATGGGTCATGGTTTCTCCACCTGACGTGACGTGTCACAGCCAGCCTGGAGTTCTGTTTCTAAATCAGCAGTCTTTATTTCAGGACTGTTATGGTCCACATCTGGCTGTAGTTTAGAGTTAAAGCTGCGGTATGTAACAGTGGGGCTGTGTATCGTTTACACAAGTACATTACCAGTACTCTTAAAGTTATGGTATGAAGTACTCTACTAGTATGCTTATCACTTTATTTCCTACTTCATTCGATGCCCATCATGTGAATCGAAGCTCTCTGTTGCGTAAAATGCAACGACTACACATTTATTTTCAACAGGCGTGTAGTAAAGCCAGACTTTCAAATGTTTTGGTGGCATCTCGGCATGCTGAACTTCCAAATACGTCAAAGACAGCGCGCTCCAGACTGTACGGTTGTAGCTGCAGCGGTAGGTGGTGGCCGCTTGTGGTGATTGGCTGCTTGCAAAACCAGACAAATGGTTGTTTCGATACCACCTGGTTCTGGGTCCTTTCAGTCCACACCTAAAGGTATCAAGTACCGATACCCAGTGTTACTGTCACAGTAAGTCAGAGGGGGTCTGCACTAGTCCTGCTGTCCTCTCTCAGGCATATAGACATCACGGCCACATCAAATGCTGGACGCAGGAAGAAGAAGAACAGATTTTGCAGCTTTCTCAGTCGATACAGCGCACACTGAGGAATTTATCGCATCAATCGACTGTATTGACCACCAACACTAATTGGACGTCCACATAAAAGGTGGAGAATTTCCCCTTTTTGTAAGGTCACCTGTGTGTTTGAACAGCTCCTGTCTGCTAAATATGTGACTTTATTGTGTTTTCTTCCCAGCACAAGAAAGCAGGGTCACAGAAGCAAGTCCCTCGATGTATAATATTTGTATTAACATTTTTAATTTAAACTGTATTGCATATTGCAGCATTGGGGAGTGCCGGAAATGAGACGCGGTACTGCCACATGACATAACGATGCCAGTTTAGGAAGGAAAGAATCCTTCACTGCTGCCAGGAGTCTGGATAGAACAGTTGTTGTTCAGTTCCGCCATGCTGTTTGTCCTTATCACAATATGTCCCACTGTTGGCTGGATTTCTAGGCATCTACACATAACTCATTCCCTTTCACCCTTCTCTCCATCACAGCCATCTACAACATCGTGTCACAGAGGCAGATGTCAGGGCGAAGTGACTCAGACTTCTCGCCGGCTTCCAACGTAGTGCCCATCACGGTGGAGCCCACCCAAAACTCAGCCAGTAAGGGTGTCTGCTGCCAGAGCAACTGAGGCCTCAGCGCTGACTTCCTCCTTCACCTCCAGGCAATCGGAGAAACAACCAGATAGACAGACGGGTGGACAGGGAGAATCGAGAGACGGGTAGAGATTACCATTTCACATGAGGACAGTTGTGCTGGGGCTGATTTGCTTATTGTCTTCTGAAGACGACTTAATACATTCTGAAGAGGGGGACCAGTAAAGGAGGGGTAGAGGAGAAGTTTAGACGGGGGTGAGGGTGGGGTTAGTATCGATGGAAGGAAAACGGGTGAGATGCAGCGTATCCAGTGCATTCAGCGTTTGATCACAACTGATTCACAATCTGACAAATGTAACGCATTATAAGGTCCCTTTTGTATCTCATCACGATTTCTGTCTTTCAAAACTGTCCTCCCTTTTGTCGCCGCAGTCATTCCCATTTTGCTTAAATGTATAATATTTAGAAAACATAACGTCCCTTACGATATTTATTGAACACTCGATTAAGGTCGTCTCTGGCCAAACCATTTTGCAATTTAACAATATTTGGTTTTGATTTTCCACACTGATCGCTTTGCTTTTTGATGCCCACAATCATATCTCAACTAATGCAGGAACAAGGGTTTCAAGTCTTTTCTTTTGCCGAAATGCAAATGCTGGAATTTGGTCAAAGTTGGTTGATTGAAGTTGTGTTCCACTCAGTGCAACAACATCCCTCTCTACCAGTGACATGTAGTTTCCTTTTTAAATGCTTTTGATCTTTGTTTGGAAGGCTTTCCTGCGCTGTGCACTCTGTACGCTACAGATGAGTCACGCTCTTGCGGCGATCCCGTCTCGTTGAGAGTTAACGCTGTGCAAAGCTTGCATCACTAGTGAGCGGGTTAACCCGCCTCACAGTGGCTCTCCTGGTACCCGTCTCACCCCCTAACCCTGAACCTTTGGGTGCAGTGGGAGAGATCAGGGGAATTGGTTTAAATGCATTGGCAACCCTGTGTTGCTGCTGCAGCAGCTTCTGCTGCCTGCTTGCTGGGATAGATGGATGGATAATGTTTCAGGGGATGAGTTGGTGAGGGCACTCAGCCCTGCCCCGCTACTGTGGTCTCTGATGTACCCGAGATGGCTTGTTTTACTGTAAGTGAAATCCTCCACTGCCTGCTACCTACTGCTCTCTCTCTCTCTCCACACTGTATGTAACTGGAACAGGACTCTGCCTTCGGGGATCTCCCCGAGGTCTGCCCTCGCTCTCACTTGTCTGTATTTCCTGTGGGGGGGGGGGGGTTGTATTCGAGAGCCAGGATTTGGGTTTGGTAGGATCTAATAGTTTAATAGGTGGAGGAAAGGGATGGTAGTGTTAGGAGGGGCTTAATTAAATCCAAAGGTTACGCACACAGATGGTGTTTATCCTGGTTACGCGTTTCCACACAAACACTAACTTCTGTTGACTTCACAGGCCTTAAACTGGGTGGTGTAGGTTAAGGCTTTTAAACATTTATTCTAATATATGTATATTTGGACTGCATATGTATAAATAAATCTCCTTTGTTATAGCCTGCCTCTTCTCATGTCTCTCTTAAGCTGTTGTGAAACAATAAAGGCTGCAAGTAGCTGTTCTTTTCATTAATGAATCTGGTGGAGGGCACAATGAATGCATTATATAATTCTTAATGTCCACTATTATTTAATAACTGAATCTTTGCTGTAAAATTATTGTTCCTCTGATCATTGGGATTAAAATATGAATAGTCAATTAAGCCATAAAAGCTCCACTTTGGAGGAAAAAATGCAACCGTTTCAATTGGCGATCATTTCATTTTTGTTTTATTAGAAACATTTACAATACATCTTGAATCTTGGAAAAATAACAAAGAACCAGAACTAACATGGCGCAGATACAATAATAATAATAAAAATGTCCCCAAAAAATGTAATTCACAAAAAAAAAAACATGTGCTATAACAAATAAACCTGCAATATCGCATGCCTTGTAATGGCACGGCATACTGTAACAGAGTTCAAAGACTTCTTTTTTTTAAATTTTTTATTTCCATCCATCAAAGTTGACGGGTCAGCCACCGAGGGCCACACTGGCATCCCTCTTTCACTGTTCACAGAGAAACCAGAAACTAACGCCGGCTGGTGCCGGCCCAAAAACTAATGCACTACGACCGCTATTAGACCGGTATGAAACACCTCTACACTGTGCTGCAACATCTGGAAACGCTACCAAAGACAAACCGTCAGACTGTATTGACCCCTTTGGAAATAAAAGTTGCGAGTTTCACCAGCGAGCGCCACTTCAGTCTCCGTCCTTTACACGCAGCAGAAAATGTGCCGTTGGGAGTGCTGTTAAGTTTTGTTTCTTACCTTGATCAACTCAAACCCGAGAAACATCAAGTAAAACCCATATGAGGTGCGAGCAGTCTTTCATCGATAAACCGGGAACTTGGAATACAAAATCCAACTCTGATGTGGGGACTGAAATGGACTCTTGGTCTGGCTCCAAACTCATGTCAACTTTCCAAAGAGACTCCCAACTATGAAAATCTACAGAGGAGAAACGGCCCAGGAGCAACACCGGCCCTGCACCGCTTCTCCCGTCTAAGTGACCATACAACACACATGCAAGCTAGTACGGTAATGAACCTGTTTTGTGTATACGAGTGCATCTAGTTACATAGATTTACTACACGGCGCGCTGTTGTCCCCTCCTAGATGCCTCCGCTCCATTTTGCACACTTCATCCAATTAGCACATTAGGGGAAAGTCTCTCATGAAGGCTCCGTCGCTATTGATCACAAACTGTCAGAGTAGTGGATGTAGAAAATGTATGAATGAAAAGTGTGTACAAGTTGTGTGCGGGGGGGCCCGCCCCCCCCCGCCCCTGGCTGGCGAGAGAGGGGCCGCGGCTGCCTCATTCATTCCAAGCAGTCGTAACATGTTTTTATAGGTTTTGATAAGTAGAAAGCGAGTTTAGATTACAGAGGAAATGAGTTATGCGTTTCAGTCAGTAACATGGGGTTAGTTGAGGGGAGAGGGGGAGGAAGGGGTTACAGCACTGCACAAAGAATGCTGATGCTGGAAAAATATATAATCGAGGCACAAAATTGATGCTCTGTGACTAAAATATCTCCAAATTCTAAAAAATATTATATTATTTTCTGTAATTATTCCATTGTGAATGCACTGATGTTGAAGGAGTGCACGCCTGAAGTTAAAATTTCAGCCATGGGGAACTCTCTCTCTCTCCGTTCGCTCCATGTAGCAAACGGAGGAGTCGAGCGTCCATAACTTTCATAAATAAAACTTCTAAACTTCTGTTCTCATTTGACTTATTAGTAGAAACTGACCTCCCTGTGTTTAGAAATATATTAACTTCTAGTCATTTTTAATTAAAAAACAAAATGTCTCGAGGTTACTCATAAATATCTTGCTTCATTTTTTATTTTTTTTGCTTTTCATAAATAACATCCAGATACTGACTTTAGTTTTGTTTCCTCTGCTTTCTATGAAATAATAACCCATGTTAGCAAAATAGATCTGAGAAACTGTAATATGTTTTTTTTTTTTTTTTTTTATTCATTTTAAGTTACTTTCTATAAATGTATGTGGAAGAACTCAAATATAGTCTACGTTGAAAACCTGTCGCAAAATTCTTTCCAAACAAAAACTTAAAGCTCACTTGTAAATTGACAAACAATAAGCATAAGGAGTGCATTGAGTCGAGTGGTCTTTTTTGTGTTTTTTCTTTACATTCAAATGCATTTCTTTCTCAATGTGGCTTTCGACAGGTTGGTACAATTGCTTTAAGTGCATCCATTGAAAAATAAGGATTTCCTATCACTCCTTAAAAGGGATTCTACATAAATGCATAAAGACCTTTTTCATATCAAGAGAAGAAAAACATCAACAGTTTCTACCATTACTATAATAGTAAGCTTAATACAATATTGTAAATAATACTAACAAGAACTTAATTAATCCAATGTCACTGTGAGTTGCCCCGCCCCGTCGCTGCTGCGCTCAACTCAAACGTGTTTCATTCTGGGTGAGTTGGACAAATGAAACTTACACCTTAGCATATTCTTAAGAATCATAATTAAACTTTATGTATCACTTAGTTAAACTACACGGTAAATATATGATTTTTTTAAACCGATGTTCACTTTAAGGTCTTAAAGCTTTTTTTTTTATAAACTTCAGGTATCAGGTGGATGAGTTCTTTAAGCGATCTTAACTGTTTTTTTCTGATAAATCTTACCTACTGTACTATATTTCACTAGCATGCAGTTAAACGTAAGCATACAGTCAACAGCTCCTTCAGACCTAAACCCAGTGTTGCTCAGTTCACCGTCACACTGTCACCGTGTTTACATCCGACCCGGTACCGTCTTAGAAATGAGGACTCCAGCCGGAATGTTCACTGGCTTGTCATTGTCAGCACAATTACTTCTCAGTCTAGTTTGTTTTTTAATTCATGTGGGCAGTCCCTTTTTATCTGAACTTCTCCAGAAGTTTCTTTTAGAAAGATGAAGTTTTTCTCCCATCAACCTAACCCCATGACAATGAAAAAGAAAAAAAAACACGACTCAAAAGGGCCGTGTAAGTGCCAGGATGTGCTTTAAGCCGATCTCTTTGGGGAGAAGTAAGTCTGTTACCGGCGCCTCTGTGGTATTAAACTAATCTTACAACACTGAAACATGATATGCCTTCATCTCACAGATATCGATCGCGTGGCCTCGAAGACTTTTGGGTAAACCAAGTTGATCTTTTTGTTATGCTAAAATAAGTTAACTCAAGTGATAAGTCCTCTCCTTGTGTTTTGTTCTTTGGCTATGTCTGACCTTTTTTGTCTTTTAAAAACAATACAGGTAAAAAAGTAGGTGCAAAACAAGTATAAAATAGAGCCACGAAATGAGAAACGTATTAGTGGGTAAAGATATGCTGTAAGTAACACGTGTGCCTGCGTGTAGCGGGACAAAGAACACTGAGGGTAACGAATCAACGCTCTTCTAAATGGACAACAGGAGGCTCCCGTGTTGCCCCGCCCTCTTCCTCTCACCGCTGTGTGTGTGTGTGTGTGTGTGTGTGTGTGTGTGTATCTCTGGACCAAAGCCTTCAAGACATCAGTCCGTCATAAGCCAAGTCACCGGCTCCTCCTGCTCCCTAGAGACCTCGGTGCTCGAGCTCTGGTCTTAGTGGTTCCTTTACTCTTTCTGATGGAGGCTGTGCGAGAGTTCCTCTCAAGTCACAAGCAATCTGCAGTTTCATCATTTCAGTTTGTCTCGACCCACCCTGTGATCTGATTGATATTCAATGTAAAGAAAAGAATAATTAAACGACTTAAGACCCTGATGAACACAACAAGAACAATTATTTATCCTGAAACTGTTACTAAGTCATTATATCTCTGCTTTTTTTACACTAGCATGAATCCATAATGAATTTTAATACGAGACAGAAACGCAACGGTATTATCCTAATCATCAAGGTCAATTGCTGAATAGAATATTATTTAAAGAACCGACTCTGTTTATTGTCCCAGTATAGTCCTATTATTGCTTTTTATCCTAATATACATAGAAACAGATTTATTCATTTGGGGTTATTACACATACTATTCATTCCAGTTTTTTTTTTTTTATTCGAGATTGGATCTATACATCAGCGGCTTCATAAAGGATATTCACTATTACAGTTTATAGTAATGTCTGGTTAATTTCTTATCTATATATTTGGATGGAATACTAAGTTAATCAGTTTAAATAATATTTCTTCAATGTATGGATCTATCTAATATACTATTATAGTCAAAAAGGATGATGGGACGCATATATATAAAAGATTTACTCTCCCTAAAACTCAGCGACATTTTGAATTCCATATGCGAAAACATTGACGATGACACCCTCGGCGTGTAAAAATAACCAAAACCTCACTTCAAGCGGGCCCATGTCCGGATGTTTGTAACCGATACACATACTGTATTTACATAGATGTTCAGAGCGCTCTCCCATGAAGTACAATACTCATTAACGTATACAGCGTCTAAACAGGGAGACTCTCCAATAAGCCCTCTCTTCATTAAACCAGTGCAAAACTCAAGCAAGTCCTCAGCATTGACTAAATGGACGAGAGGCCCCCCCCCCCCCCCCCCCAAATCACCACTAGTACTACTTCAGCATTAAGAATAACAAGAATCACCATAACACAAAAGAAAATGATAGGGAATCCTTATGTGCATGTCTTTCAAATTCTATGAAAAGTATCTCACCATCAGTGGTCGGTTTGGTATTCATCAAATGTTCTGGCATAAGGTGCTTTACTCTATTATTTGAAGTAAAGTGTTTTAAGAGCCTAATCTCCTGAATCCCTCTAAACCCCACCCACGCTGTTTGATTCACATTCTTTTCTCCAAAAATAAGTATTTCTACAAGTTGTTTGGGGGGGGGGGGGGGGGGGCGGTGCTATCAAAGGCGAAAGTTGCTACCTTGTATGCCAAAGCAATGGCAATATTTGAATACAAAATATTAAGGCGGAAAACAAACTAACAAAAATACTAAGAGCAGCAGTCACACTGCCTTGAATTTGACATTGAAAGCTGAGGGCAAACCACTGTGCAACTCCTCCGTCCGTTAAATGCTAACTATTCTTTATTCCTACATCTGATAGATCTCAGGGTGCTTTTTCCGCGCAGTCCACACGTAATGCGAGTGGTCTGCTTTATACGTTTTGTTTGTTGTTCTTTTTTTTTTTTTTGTAAAAATTTAAAAAAGGAGGGGCTTTTTGAGTCCCGGAAGACACAGCTGTAAATGTTGTATGTTATTTTGGAGACAGAAGCCGAGTATCATTGAGAGGCTCCCTGTCGTCACCGCTGGCCCACATGTGACAACAGCCAGCAGCTCTGCACGACTTCAATGATCAATACAATTGCAAGATCTGCACAGTTTCTTTTTTTGGGGGGGGAGCATACTTCTCTCTTTCTTCAGCAAAAATGCCCCCCCCCCTTCTCCACTCCTATCATTCAACAGCTTTAATCCCTACCCCCACCCGCTCTCCTCTAGCCCTCAGAAATCCCCAGGCTGGGGCTAAGGCAGACGCAGAGGGTGTGTAATTTGATTCAGCATGAGTGCTGGTTAAATGGGGCGTTTCCTCTGCTTTCCTGTCAATTACAATTGTTTGGTTTCATTCTGGAAGCTCAAAGCTAAGGGGGGGGGCTGCCGTTGGTTGAAGCCTGGGTGTCCATACTGAAGGGGGCAGCTGCAGGATGTCCCATACAGTAGCGGGGCTGACACGATCTGCACCGGCGCAGTCACACAAACAGAACCCCCCGCGTTGAAATTTCAGGGCGGTGCTATTGGGGGAGTGGAGGGGGAGGGGGGGGAGTTAATGCTGCACCCGGTGTGACAAGATCACGATCAAGATCATCTCTTTTCCTTTGTAGGTGAGCGCGTACAGTTATATAATTTGGAAAAGGGTACACAGCCAATTTAACGTTGAAAGCAGGTAACTGGGGAATCCCCTGATAACTGAAGATAATTTATTTCTCTCCTAATTCACTCATTGCACAGGCACTGCCAAATTCAGCTAGTGTCTTTCAAATTGTGTGTGTGTGTGTTTTAGGACAAAAGAGGCCCCCTCTCCCCAGTAGGGATAGCTCGGAGCCGCGGCAAAGGAGAGGAAAAAGGGGGGAGGAAGGGGCAAGAGGGAGTGGAAGGAGGGGGTCCCATTCGCCCAGCTGCATCCAGACCATCCAGCCCCCACCGAGTTTGTAACGGTTGGGGCGGGTCGACAAAAAGGGGGGCTTCGCTGCGGGACCCTGTCTTACCCCCTCACACAAGCTCCAGAGTCCCCCCACGCGGTCCGCACCTGGACCAACCCATTTGCCTAATTATCAATGAGTGGATCCAGGCCGTGTCCGAGCACTCCGCAGCCCACGCCGCTACCGGGGCCCAGACAATACGCTACCGCTCGGAGAGGCCTTCGGAAAAAGCAAACGATCAAACTGTAAGCAGGGGCAAGACATAAAAGCCACTCCCCAAAGAAAAGAGAGAATGAAAAGGGGGCTAGGCGAGACCTCCGACTTGGGGTCACAGCTACAGTGTGCCACGAAACACCTGCTCTCGTACAGCTTTGCTAATTACAGGGGGAGACAGCTGGCCCCCTCGGAGCTCACGCACAATGCCGTTGGAGGAAGGATTACTGATTTGGGACTCTGTGTTTTTACAGCGTCAACTATTTTGAATCGGAGTCTGCTGCTGATTCAGGAAACGGTGCGCAGTTTTACTCGGCTTCTGTCCGCGTACCAATTCTCCTCTTTATTTACAGCGCACACCTCGGCGAGACGCTTGTTGACCGTCCTATATCGTTCAGCGACTGCGGCCAAATGGCCACACAAGACAATAAAGCACGGTTTAGGTGGCTTTGAAACAAGTCCATCGGGGGAGACAGATATCGAGAACTAGCCAACTGGACGAATTCCAAGGCTTTCGGCCTCACAAATTAAATCAGTGCTTTAAGCCAACCGAGGAACCACGCGCTTTTCAAGTGCCACGAGGAGCGAGCGTTACCGAGTCTTTTCAACAAACTGCAGTGACCGAAGTGTAATCAATGGCTACTGGAAAGAAAAAAAAAATTCACTGATACTTCATGCAACTTTCACCCATCTCTGTGAATGATGACACCAATACAAATGTGACCAATTACCATAAATAAAGGATGTAATGTCCTATTCCTTTTTTTTAGCGTCAATCCTTCCAGGTGTAAGGATGAAATAAGGGGGCTGTCTTTTGTTGAAAGGTAACATGGCTTTGACTCAAACCAATATATTCACATTTTCATTTTGCTGAAATCAATATCGGTTTTGGACCAATTAAATCACAATCACAGTAAAACTGAGAAGAGGTGGAATACACCTCAGCTCCCGAAATTTTAAGGTATGATTGTGAAAATCCTATTTTAGACCAAGATGATTGTAAGGTGCAATGACAAGTCTACGGTTCTTTTTCTTCTTCTCTCCTTCTAATAACAACATTGACTCTCCGGGTCAGTCAGGTGCAGATTGGGTATCTCAACAATCATCTTCTTCCTTCCATATAAACCCACTTCATGGTAAAATAAAAAATTTGAATAATAAAATGTTCACATTACTGTCTACCTCTGCCTACGCTGTGATTCATGAATGAAAAACAGCAGCAGTCAAAAAACTGAAAATGCAAGGTACTATACTTCTCTTATAAACAAAACTTTTATAAAATATATATGCATATATATATATAAAAGAAAAACTTAAAAATATTTCTTATACTTTTTAGTAAAGCAAGCAGTGCCTTCTAAAATATCTGCTTGATTGTTTGTAAATTTTCTGGAAAACAAAAGTGTGTATTATAATAATAATCATAATAACAGTAAATAATTATTGAACAAACACTGACAAAACTAATGATAAAAACTGATGTGGTTCCTTAAGAGAATATTCGGATGGCCTGTGTGACCTGGGTGTGGCACACTGGGCACTCCGGGTGGTTGAGCTCACAGATTCGGATGGCACACTCCATGCAGAAGAGGTTATGGCCACAGGGCACCAAGGCAGCCGTCACTTTGCTTTCAAAGCAGGTCATGCAGTCCCGCACAGTGATCGGTGGCGAGTCCGGCACTGGCAGGCGGCCCGGGAAACCCTCGCCGGCCGAGATGGGCTCACTGTGGGCGCGGCGGGCCTGGGCGTGAGGCGAGCCGGATACGGACACAATGCTGGTGACTGACGAGTTGTTGTTGCCTCCGCAGGACTCGGGTAAGCCGGGGGAGAGTCTGGTCAGGGGGAGCGGGAGGCCTCCGAAGCTCTTGGACCGCTGCTGGGCGTAGAAGGCCACCTGTTTGGGGTAGTCTGGGTCGCCCCAGCTCTGGGTGCCCTCCGATCCGAAATAAGAGCACGGCTTCTCTCCGGAGCTGGAGAAGTTGCTCTTGCTGTAGATTCCCCCTCCCTCGCCTCCCCCTCCCCCTCCCACCATGGCATCTGAGAAGTTCTGGCGGTAGCTGCTGGTGAGAGGCTTGCGCTGGCCCCCCTGCAGACCCCACACCTGCTGTAGCCGGCTCTCCAGACCGCCGCTGCTGCCCGCCGGGCTGCTTCCGCCGTTCGGCCCCAGACAGTCGTTCTCGTTGTTGTGGTCGTGCAGGCCTCCCGTTCGGAAGGCGATGTGTGCTTCGATCTCCTCGCGAGCCCTCTCTGCGTTGCTCGGCGACCCCGTGATCTCGAAGACGGGGTCGCGGTCTCGGCTGGGCGTGACGATGTAAGTGCAGGTCTGCTGCTGGATGCGCTTGATGGTGGAGCCTTTGGGCCCCACTACCAGCCCCACGACGCGGTATGGCACTCTCACCTGAATGGTGGTCTGACCCGGCAGCGGTGTGGGCGGGGAGCCGCTAAAGGACACCCCCAGCTTGTTGCGGGAGGCCCGGAGCATGGAGAAGTGCTCTGCGGCGGAGATGATTTCACGGCGGGCCAGCGCAACATCCTCCTTCCGGCCAGTGATCAGGAACACGGGCTCCTCTCCTCTCACGGGGGTTTTGATGTAGGTGTTGGTCTTGGCCCGCAGGGCTTTGATCTTGCAACCTGCAGAGTCAACAACATACATTTTAAAATAGGTAAACATGATACATCAGTTGCATTTTGTGAATCACCAATCAAGTCGAACGGTGAGAACACACTTTCCCCATCAACCCGAGCTGACAGAAATCCCCAAAACTCTGATTTATTCACCAATTAAGACCAGTTTAACTTAATGTGTTGCAGGTTTTTTACTGGCAAAGGATACACCAAGTAATTGCCATGATTTATGAGGTTTCCAGAATTTCTACCTATTCCAGGAACTTATGTATTAGTTCTAAATCAGACACACTCCTTGCTAACCGATACATGGATGTTGCAGACGTTTCAACCAGCATCGACATGAGCTGTACGAGCCACAGCAGACGCAATCACTGCTTCACCTCACCTTGAACTCACGAGCCACTACAGTCAGCCCACATGTGCTTGCGTTTTTGGGACATCTACTGCTGTACATCTGCCCTGTTTCTGATCAGAGTGCAATAGTTTACTCTATTAAGTGCTTTTAAGGCAGAGCCTCAATGTGAGAGAGTGCAGGTTAATGTTATTTTCATGACAAATTACTCGACATCGTAATGGGACAGAACGGTGCATACAGTAAATACTTTAGGAGGATTGTCGGGTACGTTTTGAGGTCAAGAGGGAACACGGCGAGGCTCCGTTTGTATTACACTCCGTGAAGAATGCATCGGGCATTACTCGGGTCAGCTTTCATTCAGAAATTCAGGCAGCTCCCTCATTAGGACGTCCACGTTTATTGACGACTTAAACGGAGCCCGTACTCATGTCTTAAAAGAGGCCGGAGCCTTTCTTTTCCTGGAATCAGGAATCTGACCTCGTCTTGCCAGACTCCAGGTGCCTCAGATCACACGGCACATCATCACATTACCCATCTGAAAATCACAGCAGCGAGTATCAAAAGGCTCAAAGACACCCTACGTTGAAGACGAATGTTGCTCTAATGCTACTAAAAAGGCCCACTTTGTTCAGGAACAGTTACTCCTCGGGGACCAGAGGTACGGACAGAAGGATATTTATGCTCTCAGGGTTCAGTATTGCTCATATCCAAAATCTAAAAATCCCCTTGGTGGCCATTGCCTCGTATTAGGCATGTTCCTACCACGAGGGATCAAAGAGCCAATGCCAGATTCCTTCTCTCAAACTACGTTGCACCTTTTAATTAGTCCAAATGAACGCCTCAATTAAAGAATTGTCTGCAAACAAAATAGGAGAGGATTAATTAATCGCTACCAGATATTAAGGTCACTGGAGACAAATTTATTTTGCAGCTATTGAACCGGGGTGCAGGAGTGATTGAAAACAAAGCCACCCTCGATCTAAAGATAAGATGGCACGAGGACACCTCCGGGGAATCGACGCCTGTGACTCCGATCACATCCAACCCTTCCTCTCCGTGGAGCAGGATGCTCCGTTTGCCAGATTCAACCAGGAGAAGGTGGGTGTGTGCGTGGCGCCAAACAACGAAGAGGACCTCGAATCAAAAGCACCTCGTCTCAAATCCCCCCCAAAATCAGCACCTCCTCTCGGTCGAGGCAGAAGGGCCCTCTATCTGCACCCGCCGCTCACCGGATCCACCCTCCGGCTCTTCTTCGGCTACCCCATTCAAATTCAAAACTTACACTTCAGAGTAAAGAACGGGAGCCGCAATGGGAGACAAGGGGGCACTTAGCCGCGCAAACTAAATCCACATCCCCACAGCAAGAAAGAGCAGGTAATGGTTTAAAAAAGGGGGGAGAGAAGCCATCTGAACCCCCTGTGACATTATTCGAGACCTGCTTGTTTTCGTTGCGAGATAAATCAGGATTTGCTGATGGTACCTCACCCACCCTGCAGTCTTTGTACTTCTCCCGGTCCCACCCCCCTATTTCTCCCTCTCCTGACAGGCGACCATGTGGTATTGAGAGTGTGCAGTGAAGTGGGGCTCATGAGGAGCCCCTTGTGTTCAGCTCCAAGGCGTGACTCCCATTCAGCTTTTAGATGCTATACTACCCTTGCGTCCCGGTCCTTGTTTTTTTCCCCTTCTTTTTCCTGCCCCCTCTCGCCCCTTGTGTTCATCACAACAACTAACAACGGGTGCAGCCACACAAACACCACCGCCACGCTGAACAAGGAGAATCTCCTCCTGGCTTCAAAAAAAACCCCAACTTATAGGTTCAGCTCGGGTTCTACACATAAATATGGACAAATACAGTGAAAATCACCGACCGACGTCACTGCAAACAAGCACAAACAACAGGACAATTTATTTTTGTTTGTTTGTTTGTTTTAAAAAGGACTCCCCCCCCCCCCTCCTGGTGCAACTTCTCGCTGAGTCACCCCCCTTTAAGGCCATCCGAGCAACAACACTGCCTTAACGCGCCCCTCCCCTTATCCCCCCCCCCTCCCGACTTTCACACCTTTGTTTGACAGCTGCTGTCATTCAACTTCGGGTCTTTGTTCCATAATAATAATAAAAAACAACCTCCAACTGGAAGAAAAACGGGTAGAATCCGTAACGTGTCTGGAATTGAACTTCCCAACTCGCCTCATTTGATAACAAACAACAAAAAAACACACAAGCGGACCACGCTTCTATTGTCCAATTGTGTCACCGGGGCAGTGCGCAACACACAAACAACGAGCGGAATACATTTGGAGAGAGAGGCTGAACATATCCCCGCCGTTGAGACTTTAAATGTGTGTATTTGGTGTATTTTCTAAGCCGTCGATTCAAAGTGAAAGACATTCCTCTCTCCCTCGCCCTCTCTCTCCAGCCGCACGTTGCCTTTTTTTGAACAGTCTGGCGCGTCTCAGACGACAAAGGAAGCAAGTGCTCTCCACACTCTGTGTGTGTGTGTGTGTGTGTGTGTGTGTGTGTCTGTGCGCTGACATTGATGGCGTGGATGTAGAATAATTCGCCCAGGAGAGGAGGGACGGGGCACAAAAAACACTCCAAAAAACACACAAATAAATAAATAAACACAAAGCGACTCGTGTCTATGTGCGGAGTGCAATGATGAGACCACGAGAACTTGCTAGCAGGAGGAAAAAAAAAAAAAGTGGGAGGCTGATGTCTCGGGGGAGTACTAAAAAAAAAAAAAAAACACGCGAGCACACACACACACACCACTCCCTTTTCTTTGTCAAATAACACCAGGTAACAGTTAGAGAACAAACACACACAAACAAAGCACACGCGAAACCACTGCAGCACTGCTAGTGGGATAAAAGCACAAGTTTGGAGGGGGGGGGGGGATAATATGCAAGCCAGCGGTTTACCTTGTCTCCCCACTATTTCGGCCACATGTTCAGAGCTGGGCACTGGGACGCATTCTGTTATGTTGCAGCCTCGTCCCTTCGTCTCACTTGAGGAGCTCTCGTACAGGGCGCACAACTTGCTCTTCCCTTGCAGGATCGCCGCGTCCCCTCCTCCGCCAACGTTGTTCGTGTGGTTGTGGTGGTTGTTGTTATTGTTGCTCCGGTCCTGCACTCCTGTTGTCGGGGCTCCGCCGCCGCCGTCCTCGCCTTCCCCCCCGAGCCCCAGCAGAGATAACTGGCCCAGCGCGACCCTGAGGGCACGGGAGTCGTCTTCCTCCTCGTCGGGCGGCACGAGGAGACCGTCGCCTCCGAAGCCGGAGCCGGCCAGATCCCCGGCATAGCCCCCGTTTTTCTCCATGATCCCTGCTAAAACCAGCAGGCTAGGCATGGCTAACAAAAGAGTGTGTGAGACAAAGACAGGGGAAAGAGACTGGAGAAACAGCAAACCGTGCCGCCTCCTCCTCCTCGCCCCCTCCTCCTTCCGATTCCCCCCTCTGCGCTAGTCCCTCCCATAGACCGGCCCCCTCTCTCTGTCTCTCTCTATCCGCCAGACTTTTCAGTACAGTAGTCTCTCTCCGAGCTCCAGGCGAACGGGACACAAGGCCGTCTGCGCGATGGATGGGGCGGGCGGTGCGTTGCTCCACCCAGTCTGGTTTACACAGCTCCCGCTCCTCGCCGAGACAAAACGAGCCGCCCTCCCGTTGTACCATTCCGTCTCAGGTTCCCGAGCCCGTGGCATCTCAAATCGAGCTGCCTCCCCGTCGCCACCTATAGAAAGGGAGAAATACCTCACCGTTTACCTCCCCGCCGCCGCCGCACTGTTACCGCAGACTCGTTCCCAGCGACACGAGCTGCGGTGCAGCCTGAACAAAAAAAAACAAAACAAAAAAAACCACACAAAAAAAACCGCAGTTTGGGCGACTTATGTAAGAACAGCCATCCGGGATGTAAACAGTTGCGTTACCAAAAAGGTGCAAGTACGAGTGCGCACATGGTCATCTGGTGGTGCTGCTAAAAAGATGATGTCAACTTTATCATTGAGAGATACAAAAACAAGTGGGCTCGTGCGTTTTTATGTTAGGGGGGGGGGACGTGGACCATCTGACATGAATGATTTTTTTGGGGTAAAGGAGTTTGTGACATTATTTTTGGGTGTGGGGGGTGGGGGGGTCCGCCCACCTCTATGTAGCCGAGCTTTGCGGCAGGTCACCGCGTTTTTGTCTCCGGCGCCGTTGCGCATGAGGATGTTATGTATAGGAGCGAAAGAGGGTGTCTGGGGCGGTGGGGGCTGTATACGAGGAGGAGAAAGGGAGTTGTCAGACAGGCGTTGCAGACCCTATGCAGCGGGGGAAACATCAGAAAAGCCCTCGCACATTTCCCGTTAAAAAAAAAAAGAAGAAAAAAAAAAAACAGCAGCAGCAGCCCCGGTGAACAAAGAACCGCGCCGTTCGTTTCGCGTATAGACTCCCCAAGATGTCCTCGACAGAAACCACGCCTGACGGCATGGTTGTAGTACTACACAAAGACTTAAACTGCAGAATGGATGATAATAATAACAACATTGAGGGAAAAAAAAATATTTATCAATGCAGTTCATACGTTTAGTCAGACCTTTTCCCTTTTTGAAGATTGTTGTTTTGTTTGTTTCAAAAGTACCTGCAACTTCCATTTATTGTTATTAAAATGTGGAAATTATGGCTACATCTATTTACAATGATATGAGCAGAAAATAAAGTGGGGAGATTCCTCTTATGATATAATTATTTTCTGACTTGAGTAGTAAATTATTATTAGCCGTACACTTTGGTCAACACCATAAATATAAAAGCTTTGAGGAAACACTGGAGCTGGTATGGGCTGTGGTTTGGCTCACAGTGCTGAACAACAACCGATGTCCATGTTTTCAGCTTCCTCAAAGTGTCAGTCTGACTGAAGCTTAGCCTGTCATTACCATCTGTGCATATGCATGGTGGGATGTACAGGGAGTATCTGTTACCTGAACGACAAGGAGAACTCTGGGGATGTTTGAGAAAACATTAAATGCTCCACTGCTCCCCCGTTGGTTTTGTTGTTGTTTATTTCTCCACCCCTCCAGAAAAGAGATATCTTTACATGTGAACACTTGATGTTCTCTGATATCTAAATTGCTGTTGGAGGAATTATCTTGTTGTGCTTGCTTTGTGTCCCCAAAGGGAGGTGTTGAATTCACCCCGTGGATAACTTGTGCGTTTTAACCCCATCCATTACATTCAATTAATTATTCCCCACCACGTGTGGTGTTTTCCCACACTGTAACTCGGTTACCACTGAAATATAACAAAATCACACACTCTCTTCCTTTTTGGCCTCATATGACCGACTGATTGTGGCGTGTGTCTCTTACAGAGATGAATATTTTAGCATTTCTAGTGAGGACACCGTCTGCCTTTTAATAACACATAGAATTGTGCAACAATATCATTTCAAACACCAGTTCTGAAAGTAAAAAAACCAACATAAATGTTGCATTGAAATGGTCCCAGAAAGATAGAGCAGGTGTATTCATATGCATAATAACAGTCTAGCCGCGCGCTCTGGGTGCCAATCAGGACGGGGTTGGTTCCCTGAGGGTGCGTTGCAGATGAGAACTCACAGGGAGACTCCTGGTATGAGTCCAGGATTAAAACATCCCCACTCCACCCAATAACAGGGATGAAAAAAACAAAAACAGCAGCAGCAGGAGGAGAACAGGATTGCGTGATGCATGAAGGACCAGAGGGTGGGCTCAGGAGGTCTGGCCCCAATCCCCAAACCCCACCCAGTGGAGAGGCCAGAGGATTGGGCGAGAGGGTGGTGATGGGGGACCAGCAGTGTGGTCGCACCGATGAGGCCAGTGCATCCAAGAGGTCGTCTGGATTTCCATTAAAAGGGGTCTGCTGGGAGTCCAGAGCCCCGATCAATAAAAAGCATGGATCTGGGATAGTGTTCCCCCCCCTCCTCCTCTCCTCCTCTCCGACACAGCCCTCTCTGCCTGCATGTGTGAGTTTTGGTGTGGCCTGTTGGAGGTCTGACTGGTGATGCTGCTGTACCACATAACCTCTGTGACCCTGAACTAAACCGTCTCCGGGCTCTGAATGAACCGCAGCAGGTCTGGTTTTTCATTCAGACCTCAGTTCCTTTAGCTGTGGGCTACGATTGTCATTTGTCTGTGAGTGTGTGTTAGCTGCGTGGTACTTGTGAAACCCAGAGTGCTGAGGTCATGTTACTTGCACATGAAAAAAAAAAAAAGGTCTCAATGATCTTGACCATCTGGTCGTCACAGTAGTGCTGTCCCCCCCCCCCCCTGATGAAAGGCTGACTGGCATCTTTGAGGAGATGTGGTTTACTGTGCCGCAGAGACACATAGAGCCTACCAGCCTCTTTGTCCATGAGCCCATGCAAATATGGCTTTCACCTATATGGACGGTGTCTGTCTCCCACAGAGTACACGCCTAATAGGCTGTGAAGACATGTCTAAGAATCCCTAAAGGACGTCCCTTTGACTTCCACGGCCAGATGTCCCTTTCAAGACTTTTCTGGTGCCCCCGCTGTCACTTGAATGAGGCTTCTGCGAGCACAAAGGGACGTGTTGGCTGAGCACCACGTGCTGATGCCATAGTGAGCGGGCTCTCAGCGATGATGTAAGACCTCATGCAAATGATACCACATCTTTGTGCTGGTAAGCTGACGAGAGCCCTGAAGTCCATCAGCTGACCAGATGAAACTGTAAATCCGGAGGCCACGTTGTGTTTGTTTGTTTTCCCCCTCTATTTTTTTCATTTGTTTGCTTATTTGTGTTTGTTTTTATTTGCTCTAAGCTTTTTCCCCGCTGTTGAGAGAACAGGCCAGTGCAGCAGCAACACAAGTACAGACAGACTGCACATCATGATGATAGAATAAAACAAAAAACAAGCAAAGAATAGATAGAATTTAGAATTACGCATGAAACTCCATCTTCCATCTTTGGGGTAAGTCTGCAAAAATCTCCACACCAAGCTCCACCTTTCAAACCAAAGACAGTTCAAAGTGATGTGGTATTCACAACCTTGGCTGTTTTTTTAAGGCTACAATGATTACACTCCACTGATTATTTTCAGTATTGATTAATGTTCTTGGTCAATTAATCGTTTCGACTTTTAAATGGTGGAAAAATAGTGCTAAATGCTAATCACAGTTTCCCAGAGACCAAGGTGACACGTTGAATACGCTTGTTATGACCAGAAGATATTCAATTTAAAATGATATGAAACAGAAAAAAACAGCAAATCTTCACATGTTGGAACCAGAGAATGTTTGACATGTACTTGATAAATGAATAATAAATTATGAAAATAATAGTTTTGTTATAAATTCATTGTGGCAGCAAATCCTTTGGTTCAACAATCACGTCTGTACTTTTTCCATAAACTCAGTGCACATCAGTGTGTGACACACACACACACACTCACCCGCTAACAACAAACACATAAATGCACTGGGATGTTGTGATTGGGAGAGCTGGTGTCGGCTGGGAATATGAGTCAGGTAGTATGACTTCATAGCTTTTTACAGAGTATTAGGTCATCTCTCTCACACACCCCCCCCTCTCTAATCACATTGATGCTGTGCAGCCAGTGACACGCCTAGTGATGACTAAGGCTCACCTCACCACTCGCTTCCCCCACGGCGGTGATCTCACACACGACACACAAAGCTTTGAAGAGTCCCGCTTGGTCCTCATTCTAATACTGCAGACGTGTCTGTTGATTTGGATCTGGCTTTAATTGGACGCAGTGAAAGTCTACTTTTTTCTCTTTTAAAAAAAAATCTGCACATTAATGCTGTTGATGAATTATGGTGGCTTCTTAGAGATAAACTCTCACACCCTGATTGCACACGACGCAGCTTTAAGATTTAGTTGTTTTTTTTTACATCGGATAGGAGACAAAATGCAAAGTAGATGCACTTTAAAGCCATTAATGTCATTGTCAGACATGTATCATCAGTGATGGAAAGTAATTTACACGTGTACTCTTGTGCAGTTTTAGACAAACACGATTTACTTGAGTATTTACATTAATAGCAGTGGAGGAAAGTAACTAAAAACATTACTCAAGTGGTGTGCAGTACAATTCTGAGATATTTGTACTTTACTTGAGTATTTTTCATTTAATGCTTCTATTTACCTCTACTCCACAGCATTTACCTCGTACATTTAGATTTTACACACAAAATGATTCATTAGTTTATAGAATATGACACATGTTGCTACCCAACAATATGTAAATTTGTTGAAATGATCTCCACTTTTACCAACTACAACATACATCTGTAATAGCACACGCTGGAAGGGCCATTATGCCCTTTCAGTACTTCTGAGACAGTACAGAAGTACATTTAGCTTTATATTGTATTTACTTTAGTAATATGTTGAATAGCCGATGTTTTACATTGTGCTACTTTCACTTACTGTAAGTGAAGGATTTGAGTACTTCATCACTGCTCAGTACTTCACCTCCATTACATTTCAAAGGGACGTTTTGTGCTTTTTTTTGTGCCCATCTATCTGAAGGCTATATTTAACAGTCGCTTTGCAGATTAACATGAAAAAATGTAAAGATCTTGTCCAACTCTGTATGAAGTAAAACAAAAAAGTCTCGCTTGTGTTGTTTTTAATGCTTTGTGGTGACAAATTTGTAAGAAAAGGGTCTTTCAGTGTGATGTGTAAAGGGTTACGGCTTATAAGTATACATATGTTGTACATTTTTTCAAGTATTTTACTTATTGAACACATCGTAGTCTGAAGGCAAAGGTCAATTTCTCCATACAGATTATTTCCTTTACAACTGCACTCCATTAATCCTTTGTTGGGGAGTTTGGCTGAATCCATTTCCGTGCGATGGCTTTCTTGTAGTATTTTAAAGAGATATTCATCTTGAGTCATGAGTGAATATGACAATAGAGCAATCAATGTATATTCCAAAAGTCTTCATTATTTCCTTAGTAATCTTTTGCCAATATGAAAAGATAAAAGGCCAGAAAATATAAAAATGGTCAGACAGTTTTTTTGCCTCCAGCATTCACCGTGCCACTGATAACCCCTTTGAATGATTGTAACTAAAGTAAATTGAATCAAATCAAGCGCACTAAATAAATACAATTAGCATCTTGACCAGCTACAACATCAAAGTACTGATAATGATCATCAAACATTTTATATTTATGATCTCAAAGGGTCAATTTAGCACAATGAGATGCTCTCACTCTGGATACTTTAGGTACATTTTGTTGATAGTAAAATTTATATTTTAATGTGGCACTTTTTGTTTGTATTGAAGCATTTTTAAAGCGTGGTGTCGATTTTATTTCAGGGTCTGCGTTCTAGGAGTTGTGTTTTGGACCACACTGTTATTATTCCTAATATGTCAGAAACATGTTTACTGTTGGAAAGTTACAAATGCGACTGTTGTTCTTAATCTGCATTTTGTGTGTTTGGACGTTTTGAATGGTGCAGTTTTGTACCATGGCATCATCTTTGTTAGATGGGATATACAAATGATGACGAGCTAATACTGTCCTGAAGGTGCACCTCTAGTACCAGAGTGGGCCACAATCACAGCACATTCTCTGATGCCTCCATGTGACCCACTGTGCTGTTCCATCATTTATGATCATTGTGAATGTAAAAAAAAAATGTACAGCTCAGTGACATAGGTCATGTAAAATTCATGTTCAGCTGTTACATAATGATAAAGCTCTGTAAAATATCTCCAGCAGCACACTTGAGTTGTTTTTAATTTGCATTTTTGTTTGTTTGTTTGTGTTTGAGTTTGATTTTGGGATCACAGGGAATTAAACTGACTGCACCCTTCAACTGGGCCATCTGTACAGCTTGCTAGTGGCAGTCACGCTGGTATAGCTGCCTTGAGGAATAGTTGTATGGCGCTTCCTGGCAGGCGGTTTAATTAAATTATCAATTCAGGTCAGGAGATCAATCATTGCCAAAGTGGGGCCCATGTAAAGCGTTCATGTTGTGATAACAGGTATCGGAATTGTTTGTTTAATACATATACACACAACCCCACTTTTGGAGTGCATCTCTTTGCAACTATAGTGTGGAAATGCAGGAACAGTTACACGACCAATAACTCTTTGATAGTACAAGAGCCAATATATATATATATATATATATATATATATATATATATATATATATGTATACATACACAAATGTGTGTATATATCTATCTTTTTTTTAAAATAATTTATTTTTTGGTTCACAAACTTGCATTCACCAGCACCAGTTAACCATACTCTCGGTATAATCTCAATACAACGAGGACCTAAATGTTTATTGTGGCCGCGAGGTGGCGCGCGTGCAGGCTGCATCGTAATTAGCATAGATTGTCAGACTAATCAAGCGTGTCGATTTGCAGGTGGCTGTCGTCTGCCTGCTCGCCTCAAATGAGTTCGCCATCACCGATTTGTCCCAAAGAAAAACCCGGCCCAGTGGATAACATCATGATTAACTCGACTGTGGACATTTTGAAAGGTCAACGGTGACCGTGGAAAGGAGGGAGACGTGTTTGAAACGACTGCAGCTTTTCCAAGGAGCGACGGTAAGACTGTCGAGTCAACAATATGTCGCAGTGTAAATATCTCTAAGATGGCTTTACGTTGTGTGTTTGGGGGCTTTTTATTTATTCCGTTTTTTAAAGGGGACGAGCTGACATGGTGTTGAACTAACTCGTGAACTAAGTGAGAGATATTACCCACTTGGAGGCATACGTTTCCATTCAGTGGGTCCGCCGGTGGATGGCGCTTAGCATCTGTGGATGACTCGAGGTGACCAAACACACGGCAGGGGGCGCCAGAGAGGCGCAGTGTGAGCGCGCTGCAGCTTCATTCAGCAGGGACAGACGGACACGCTGGTACACCCAGAGGTGGAGGAAGTATTCCTTTTTACTTTAGCAAAATACAAATGCCACACTGTGGAAATACTCTGCTACAAGTAAAACCATTTAAATACTGTTGATACTTTAAGTACTTGAAACGTGAACCTCTCCTTTTATAGAAGTTTGAATCCTCTGTACATCACATTTAAGTACAGGTTACAGGTTATTTACAGATAATAAAGCAATACAAATATAAACCGTAAAATAACTGGTGCAGAAAATATATAAATGTTATGTAATATAATAAAAAGGATAGAATAAATTAAAATTGGACAGTTGAATGATTTATATGCACTTTATATATTTTAATCTGAAAAGTAATTGTCAAATGAATACAGCATGAGAATTGTGAAGAACAGGCTCTTGTGCGTTGGACAGAGATATGATGCCGTATCTGAGTCTTTTATTAGTGAATAATGCACTTTGTGTGAACAATGGACTCTTGAGCAGCAGAGATAACAAAGTGAGAGACTGCTTTACAATTATAGCTGCTGAGGTTCAAAGAGCACTCGAGGACAGTCGACGTGTTTCTGAGAAACTGACTGCGCTGGTTTGCCAAAAGAAAGATTAATGTCTCTGTGTGAACTGTTGCTTTGCACAAATAAGTCATCTCGGTTTCGCAACGATATCTGAAAAGTAATCCAGACATGAGCTGTATACGCTTGTCTGTGCAGGAAAAGGAGAAATGGTTATAAAGGATGACAAAGAGGAAGTGTTCCTCAGGTTAGGACCACTCCAAATATCTTTGCCATTACTCTTTTTTTCCCACGTGAGCAGCGAGTCGGTGGCTCATAATGGAGAAATCAAACATCTAGGTTGCACAATGGCCCTGCCTTGTTTTTATTGCTACCTGCTTGGAATGCTGTGAGGACAGGGAGGGAGGAAGGAAGGAAGGAAGGAAGGAAGGGAGGGAGGGAGGGAGGGAGGGAGGTGAGGAATGAAACGCGTCAGGAAGAAGCTGCTGACATGCTGTTCAGTACCTGTCCTGAATCGTGAGTTGCATCACAGTCTGTCATGCCTGCTCCTGTATTCCCACTTGATGAGTGCATCTGGCATTCAGACTGTCAGACAGGCGGAGAGCATCGGTAGCAGTTTATTGTTAATTTGTCACATTTTATAGTTAAAGCAGCATCCCAAAAAAATCTAAAAGCAGAGAGCCAACAGTTGGAAGTGCATCACTGCAAATTTTGGGATCAATTGAGAGCTGAATTGATTAGTAACTATTTATTATAATTGATTCCTTGTTTGGCATTTTGCTTAAAAACTGAGTCAAATGTTTGTTGGTACCAGCTTCTTAAAGTTACTACAACTAACTTTTATTTTCTGTTGATTTTGTTGGCCCCTGTGGATGAAAGTAGTGGAGTTTCTGAGCACTGGAGTCTCTTTTAGTAAAATTCGTAGCTTTACTGAAGCAGGCATCTGACAGTCTGCTACGCTTAGTACTGCTTCTGGTTCCCCCGTCTCGCTGGTGATCTCACTTATTTATGTAGAGCATATCGAGGCATCAGTGTTAACTTGAAACTGTTTCATAACCAGTAAAGAATTCCAAACAGTAACTTTAAAGCTTAGGTAGGCAGTTTTTTGAGAAAAAACACAGCATAATTGAAAATAAAGCCCACCTCCTGCAGCCCTCCTCTCTGACTTAAGCACCTCTCACCACACGTGAATATGCACGCGCTTTATACAGTACTGTACGAGTACACATCATCTATTTCAAACATCGTCCCGATGGTGATTGTGATCCTGATGTTGTTATATAGCGGCAATTCTATGAGAATTAGCCATTTACTTTTCAAACTTGTGGGCCTGTAAAGCCCTTTGAGATGACGTACTGTGGTGTCGCTGCCGTGAGCCTTTTGCTGCAGAAAGCTAAACTATTAGCATCATCTTCTCTCCATCTCTGAGACGCTTGACAGACACATCTTATTTATTTCACTGTCACTCTCTTTGTGATAAGTCTGTCTGTCTTTTTTTGGGGGTTGCTTTGTAGTGTCGGCAGATGTTGCCAATGTTGGAATAGCAACTTTTTCTGCAGACTTTCCCCGAAGGGACGTGCTCGAGCATTTGTATTTGTAGAACAGCCAATCGGGACGTGCGAGTCTCTCGTCGCAGGCTAGATCTTCTGAAGTCTAACAACCGAGCCAAGAGGAGGTGCAGAGGTCTAGTTTTCTCTGAGACAATTTAATTACAATACACTGAAAGGTTATTATGGAATTTCTGCCCAATAACGTGAGAAACAATGGCTACACCAGCGTTGTTACAATTTTTGGACAAAAAAAAGTTTGTGAAATTGATCATACGTTGCTGCCCTAGAAAGGTTTCCCTCTTATTATTCCCTTTTATGGTAAACCAAATGTTTTTATCACTTAAAATGTTTTGCTTGGTTAGTCGCTTTTGTGAAGAAGTGGTTAAAATTTGTAAACTCCGACGTGTTTAGGCGTAACAAGGGCATACATTGTGAATTCAAATGCTAATGAGCAGAGTTTTTAAACTTTTTAAAATGAGTTGATTATTGATCAACTGTCACATTTGCTCTGTAATCTGGGAGTCAATTATTACCTCTTTCTGCTTCAGGGATCTAGCATGCTTCTGACCTGAACATCCCTATTGCAACGTGATAGTGTTTGTGATACGATTTGATTATTGTTGGTGCGCACACACAGCACAAGAAAAGACCAACATGTTTGGAGAGTAGTGGAAAAGCTTGTTGAAGAGAGATGTTTGTGCTGCCAGTTAGGCATTCATGTCTTAGTGTGGCTTCCATGGAAACACAAAAACTTCAAAATGGAGAGACAAAAGAAAGTGAGAGAGAGGAGGAGGTGAACAAGTGAGCTGTTTGTATAGGGATGTGTGACTCAGAGAGGCAGCTTCAGAGGCTGACAGCTCCTTTCCACTGGAAGGCCACGGTGAAGCCAGGATACTCCCTTTGCCACTGGGCCGGCCCCATGCCCAAAAACAGAGATGCTGTCTTGCCCCTTGTTTAACCACACGGACACACACGGACACACAAGCGAATAGACTAACCTCCATTTCCATGGTGAGGAGATGCATACACACAGACACGCACGAATAAAACGTCTTTTCCCCCTGCATTGATTGGACCTGTGACTCCATTAACTCCACCCAGAGGAAATAAATATAAGACCAGAATGAAGTTGGTTTTGGAGAGTCAGACCTTTTGGACTTTCAAGATGACTTGTGGCAACTATCCTATGACCCGCTGGGATTATGATACCAAAGATTTGTGGACTTTATCCTCTTTGGATTCAGTGGACGAGCTTGTCGACGGGTTAGTTTCCTACCATGGATAACAACACAACGCCGCTGTGAGGAGATTAAAGATTTCCATGTACTCTGGATTTGTTTGATGGCCTTGCAATGTTGTTTGTGTGTGCCGAGGTCGTCTCTTTTCCTTTTGCTCTTCATCCGACTTCAGAGTCGGATGTCACAGCTGTTTTTTTTTTGTTTTTTTGTTGTTTTTTTCCAAACTAGAAATGTGGGCAAAGAATGCATTCTTCATAGCAGCAGTGAGGAGCAGGGTGAGATCCGCACATTCACACTCTTTCACCCACCCGGGAGCTGTTCAGTGTCGTCCGCGTCACTGCGTTTTATTGACAGACCAGTCGCTGAGGTCAGTCTGTCTGCAGGGACTCTGTCTGAGTGAAATGAGAAAGGAAAAGATAGGGAGAGATAAAGCTGTAGTGTGTGTACACAGACTGTCTGGGCTGACTCCTCCTCACAGCCCCACCCTCCCCTCTCATGCACTCCCGCCCCCTCTCTCCCTCTCCAGCAGTAGGTACATGTGTGGTGAGCGACAGCTAAGAGAGCAGTTCAGGGCACGAGCCAAAGGCGCACACACCCACTAGCGGAGAGCAGGACTGCATTATTCAACGGATCCTCTTCTCTACGCTCCTCTGGGGTATGGCAGCTCACACACACACACACACACACACACAGCAGCTCACACACTCAAACCAGCAGACAAACTTCTAGAAAGGTCCTGTACTCTCACTTTTAGTCCCCTCAGCAGGCTGAAGTCGAGAGGTTCCCACACAGCCGAGGTAAGGTTCAGAGAGTGTGCTCAGATTTCTGTCTCCCTGTGAGACTTTCTGTTTGTTCAACTGATCGTGCGACTAATGTGCTCATAATATAGTGCTTGTTTAACTTCAGTCAGCTCAGAGTTGGTTTGATTTAGTCAGGGAGTGGTGTGGAGTAACTTTAAAAGTTGCAGCTCATTTTCCTGCCTGCTGTTATAGGAGAGTGGAACATCAGACAGCACCTGTTAACACTCGCCGCATTTTGGGAGCCTAAGTGGATGCTTCATTTATTCAGAATTAGGCCAGAGAGCACTTGTGAGTGTATGGGTTTGCTCCTGTGGGCGTGTGCACGCTTCGTGGGCGTGTGCACGCTTCATGTGCACGCATGTGATGTGTGCGGCAACCCACCCACATGGGCGGGCACGTCCTTGTGTGCACTTTTGGTAATGGGCGGTGGAGGGTCCACCCACTGCTGAATTAAATTGGAGTCGGCTTCCCCGCCGTTTGGGTTGTGAGCGGTTGGCTGCTGAGAAATAGGGTGGCGTGTTGGAAGTCACACCTGTATAGCCACAGGTGCAGTTGATAACAATACTGATACATCTATGAAAGTTGTTGAAGGCCTCATCCATAATCGCTGTATAAAGCTCTCTGATGCTGGAGAAACTGTAGTGCTATTGTATTTTTTAATTTTTTATTTATTTTTTTTTTAATGCAGTGATTTTTAGGATTTACAGAGTCCATTGAAGATTTCAAAGAGGTTCATTTTCAGATATACCACTGCTCTCTTTAATTCATTCTTTGGTTAGCACACATCTATAGCGGACACATGTCCTTATCGGGGCATCTTGCAGCATTTGTTGATGTTATGAGTCAACACTTTGGTATTACCATCGTTGTGAGCGAGAGGATCACTGCAGAACATGCCTTCTGTGGAAGCAATTAGAAGTTGTTTTTTTGTGGTTTCTCTCCATTTTTCCAAAAAGTCTGTGGAGAGCAGAGAAGGAGGGAAATGTTTTCATTTATTTTGGTGTCCCTTGCTACGGCTGCATATTTTAGGAGTAATTAGTGTTTTAATGTTTTAATTGCCTCGTGTGTGAGCCGAAGGTACGGGTTGATGTTCGTGGGAAATATATTTGCTCAGGAGTGAATTGCATAAAGTGGCTTAAATGCTCCTGCAACAATTTACGGGAGCTGGAGGAAATGACTTGGAGGCGTGTTCCACTATGTGGAGAAAATACCAGTGTGAATAAGGGACGTTATCAGGAGCAAACTGTAGCACCGTCTTTTACAAAACAAGAGGGGGTTTGTAATCTGAACTCCTGAGAACCAGATCACATTCCTGTGAGGGCGCTCTGCCTCTGCCCACTGCTTTTAACACCAACTCAACTGCTGTAGAGGGGTAGGTATAATGAAGTTTTACAGACGTGCTCACTGGCTGTGGAAAAAGGATCCTGGAATATATTATCATGCGGATCTGTGAGCAGACCCAGCACCGCAGGCGGGCTGCCCAGACAAGGGTTGCGTAAGAGTGGTACATTTCTTCAGAATAAACTCCATTAAAGTTTAACGTGTGATTCTACCCATGATTTGGTGCACTGCGTTTGCAGAGAAGGAAGCTCCGATACTGTAGTTTTCATTAACTCTTCTTATCTCGCCCTCCTCCCCCCCCACAGCCAGTGACTCACCCCCCTTCTGCACCTCTTGCTGAGCCATTATTACCATGGAAACCCCGAGCCAGAAACGCACCGGCCGCAGTGCCACCACCTCCCCGGCCCGCATCACCAGGCTGCAGGAGAAGGAGGACCTGTGCAACCTCAATGACCGGCTGGCTGTCTATATCGACAAGGTGCGCTCCCTGGAGTCGGAGAACGCCGGGCTCCGCATGCGCATCACCGAGTCGGAGTCCTCGTCCACCCGCGATGTGTCGGGCATGAAGGCCGCCTATGAGGCCGAGCTGGCCGACGCCCGCAAGACGCTGGACCAGGTGGCCAAGGAGCGAGCACGCATGCAGCTGGAGCTGAGCAAGCTGAAGGAGGACTACAAGGAGCTCAAAGCCAGGTAGGAGGAGCTTGTGAGGGGGTGGAGCTTGAGAGGGAGTGGCTTTGTTACAACACGTTACAAGTTATCGTAGTTGTTTATATGATCGTATATTATAGGCAAAAGGTACACACTACATGCACTATTTTGTGCATCCCTCTGAACATGTCGTTTCTCTTAATGCACCGTTAAATGTTTTAGAATAAATCAAAGTTCAAACTCAGCAGAACCACCTGGAGCCATCCAGAGATCTTTCAAGTTGCGTCGCAGGATTGAAAACATTTATTTGCTGTTTTTTGGTTCCTGTGTGGGGGAATTCCCTACCTTTTGTGGCAACCGATCCCACAGTGACTCTGGAACGTTCCTGTGGCTCTGATGCATGAGATTCATTGGCTTTTCACATTGTAGGCCAGTAATGTTTACTTCGTCTCACAGACGAAAAAGGTGATTTGTTCATTTGGAGAACAGAGTTAAGCCACAAAGGCCGGATGAGAATACATTCTATGTGACATGATTTATGTATCATGTCCGTGTATTTGTGGCACGTCAGCCGGTGCAGGTTTGCTCTTGCGTTTGTTAACATGATCTGTTTCACCTCAGAGTTTGAGGCCCCCCAAAATATTTCCTCATAGTGGTTAAGACAGCGCTGCATTTCAAGTTCAAGCTGAACGTCTCGATCGGAATGTTGTAATTTTCTCCTTTCTGATGTATTGCCTCTTGTTCACACCTGTTATTCAGTAGGACTGAGGTGGTGCAACACCTTAATTGTCTATCAGGAATGCACAGACTGTTCAGCCGTACCAAACTGTAGACTGCATTCCTGGTGGTTACGTTTGTATGACTCGTCAGTTGGCAAGCAGTCGTGTCGCATTTAGCCACGGGGTTGTTCCAAATGACAAACCTCCAGCCAGGCAGGCTACACCCTAGACACACAGAGATATTTTGTCATCAGGATCGCTGTCCTGATGACAAAATGTCTTTCATCACAGTGTTTGACACAACTCTGCTGCATGAAGCTCCATGTGATAACAAAGCA
This sequence comes from Anarrhichthys ocellatus, assembly GCF_004355925.1. Classification (NCBI taxonomy): domain Eukaryota; kingdom Metazoa; phylum Chordata; class Actinopteri; order Perciformes; family Anarhichadidae; genus Anarrhichthys; species Anarrhichthys ocellatus. The sequence continues at coordinate 519,988 of NW_022280069.1, read as the reverse complement.
CAGTTTAGAATTCAGATCTGTTGCACTTCTGTCATTAAAGTTCACCCCAAAATTAAAAATACATTTTTTTTTTTTATTGCTAGTTTTGGAGATATCAGCCGTAGAGATGTTTTCCTTCTCTCGAATATAATGGAACTATATAGCACTCGGCTTTTGGTGCGTTTAGTTCCAAGCACCAAAAAAAATAAAAGTTTAATGTCAACTATGGTCTTAAGAAAATAGTTCCTATGAAAGTGCTCCCAACAAGACATTTCTACAGCAGATATAAACTCGTACCAAAACAATCTAGATTCATAAATAGCACTACAGTTAATCGGAAAAATATGTACTTTTGATTTCGGGGTGAACTGTCCCTTTTTTAACATGCTGTGTGCACAAGGAAAGAGTCATATGAAAGTGACCTGAAGCCTTTAAGCTAACTCTGCACTGAAGGTTAGTGTGGAGGGTAGTAGATGATTAACTTCTGTTCTTTCTGTTTTGAGTCGCATACTGTATCTCACCTGAAGTGTGGTGTTGGCAGCGGGTTGGCAGAGTTGGTTGTCGGTGTTTCCCTTTCAGCCGATCAGGCCGCTGCAGTAGGCCTCAGCCAGTGGTGGCTGTCGAGGAATGTGTCAACGTCATGTCTAAGTGCACCTCGGGTCGGAGGGGAAAATATACCAAATGGAAAGTATTTGTACTCCCCCAGTACATTTACTCGCATGCCAGACAGCATGTGCTCCTTTACGGTCTGCATTTTGTGAGAGTGACAGAATACAGAGATGCAGCAAATGCCTTTTATAATAATGTTACGACCCGGCTCAAAGACCAATAAACAAACTACATTTCAACAAGGCATATTTTCAGCAGGGAGTCATTTTCCCCCATTAAGCACTATTGTGTTACCTTTACAGAGTTGACATTATTATAGAATGTGAGCGGTGAAGCACATGGTTTGCTCCATGTGCTTCACCGCTCGCATTCAATAATAATGTCAGAAGGTATGGCTCAGCTCTGCGTGTGGTAAGATGAATATGAATTTTAAAAAATTCAGCAGGGAATGTGCCTTATTTTAACGTGGCACATGTGTGTTGTCCCAACCTCATCAATCTTTGTAAATTTGCACATACTGTAGGTGGAGATGACGATGTTGACTTTGTTGTGCGCTCCTGCATAGGTGTGTGTATGTGCTCTCTCAATGTGATGAGAGAACAGTATTATTGAATTTTCTATTCCCTTCTACAATACCCCCCCCCGCCTTTGTGTTGTGCTTCTTGCTACTTGGCAAGAGAAGCACCAACGGCTCCCGCAGCATTATTGTTTTCTAAAGGAAGCAGATCTCTTGACGCATGTGTGGTGAAAAAGAATCCCTGGATCCAGCCCGGGCCGGCTTTATCTGCTACAATCCAGTCTGTGTGGTGTTGGGTTGCCATGGAGCTCGGAGATTCTTGGCTGGGCCGTGTGACGGGGTGGTGACTCAGAGGGTTTTTCATGGCCTCTGGAATGGGCTGACTGCTGACTCCCTGTAACGGGAAGTCAGGTTTTATTAATACCCGCGGTGACGGGCCTCTTTGACGGGTTCGCTGAGCCGACGGTGGCGACAGCAGCAGGCAGAAGCGGACGTCTATACGCCTCACAATGTGTTGACTTTTTGTTTGGTGCCCTTGGTTATCCCCCTCGTGTTAGACAGAACACACAGCAACAGGTGGGGCCGTCACGGCACTTCAGTTGACTGGACACACCTGTTTAGCCCAAAGGCGTGACACTGCGTTGTATGCACAACTACTACTGGGAACACATGATGGTTCCCCCCCCCCCCCCCCCCCCCCAAGCGCACGCCAAGTTATGTACATCTCGCTTTTACTGTTCTCAATTATTTACCAGTCAAATAGTGCTGCAGGGAGAATGGGTGGTATTGTGGCCCAGCAGCTTGAGGGGGGGGGGGGGGGGGGGGG
>NW_022280069.1:516275-517957 GCF_004355925.1 Anarrhichthys ocellatus | reverse complement strand
CCCCCCCCCCCCCCCCCCCCCTCAAGCTGCTGGGCCACAATACCACCCATTCTCCCTGCAGCACTATTTGACTGGTAAATAATTGAGAACAGTAAAAGCGAGATGTACATAACTTGGCGTGCGCTTGGGGGGGGGGGGGGGTGGGAGGAACCGGCTCATCCCTGTCACTGGCAGGACTTGTTCTCTACATCCTTCTTTAACGCTCCACCCAGGCAGACTAGAGTAGGGAGTGTTTACAATATACACATGTGTATTTCCTGAAACAATTCAACAGCAAACGTATCTGCTTCTTTTCCGATAATCAATTTAAACTATTTTCTTTAATGAAAATGTGATAAATTCACAAATAAACATTTGCTGGTTTTCCTTATGATCTATGATATTAAACTCAATATATTTGTGTCAAGAGATTAATTATTTAATTAGTTTGTTACTTGTAACCGATGTTGTATTATTTGTGCCTTGCATGCGTCTTTATTCCTGCTGCACATGCCCCTCTCCTTGCAACACTTGAACAGCTCCTTTTTTTTCGTCAGTCTGCCTGATAGGACGAGATTTGACTGTAAAGGTTGAAAAGTAAACAGCCGAACCCTTTCCTGGATCAGAGCTGCTTTGAATACATAAGAGCAGGGATTTAGGGCGGCTGCGTCGGCCCCACCTGTCGGCACAGTGTGGTTCAGGGTGTGGCAGCAGGTAGACGGAGCTCGCAGACATTTCTTTTGCTGCCAGACCGTTGGAATAATGCTTTTTCTTTTTTAATTTGGTAAAAAGTGCTGGGGTAGACATGACGTGGTAGAACGTGTCCAGGCGCAACAATAACTGAAACTTGGTTCTGAGATGTTGAAGCCAACTATCAGAGAACACAGCAGGAAGTGCTCTTATCTTATAGCACTATTCCCATTTCCTTTCTATTGTGTGTTTATCGTTGCTTATAACCATCCCACAATTCTCTTTTATTATCATCCCATGACCCATTTCTAATGTAGTTGTATTCTGACCTTTCACCTTGTTTCTATCTGGAGACTTGATATGTATTTTTTATTGTCCTCTCTGAGCTACACGGTAGGCCTTGGCATTTCTGATATAAAGGAAACAGACCGCACACTCACTAAGCAACGCGCACAATGTGATAAACAAAAGCTTTTTAATATCCAGACAACCTTCCTCCTGGCGAGGAAAGAAAGGAAGTAAAAGCGTGACGGCGCGGTGGCAGAGGTGGATGTCATAAGAAGTGGTCTAACATTAGTCATAGTTTGAGTTTCAGTGAGTAAAGCCGATATATTTAACTCGAGGGGAACTTCAAATGTGTCTAAGGTGACACATTATACATCCGCGCTATTATGGGGCCACGTTGTGGATAACAGGAGGACTCACTCAAGCTGCTCATGTCGAGTTTGTTGAGATAAAATGTTTGCCTTCAAAGTCTCTTCCTAAAATGGTGCTGTTCAGCATATCTAATGCCTTGACTGTTTGTTTTCCTAAGTGAAGCTTTCCTTCAAAGGTCTCGTGGCAACAGTTACAGCTTTATACTGTTTTTAGTTTTCTTGTGATTGGGAAAGTACCTCAGACCAAATCCGTCTCCGTCATTATACCAAATAAGAAACCAGTTTGATGCAAGAAACTGACAAACATTATTTTAAACTTAGGAAACGTAATATAAGCCCAATTACTTTATTCTTTAA
>NW_022280069.1:379488-516175 GCF_004355925.1 Anarrhichthys ocellatus | reverse complement strand
TATATATATATATATATTTTCACTAAATGCTCTATTTATTGGTAGTTACATTTGAAAAAAATGACGATACGTTCCAGGAACAAGAAACTAGGGCTAACTGTCATCATTGTTTCATCTGCAGGATATTCTTTTTAATTATTTGCTTGGCCTACGAGTGAAAAATGTTCATCACAAATTTCTAAACCTCAAGATGATGTCTTCAAATTGCTTGTTTTTGTCCGACCAACAGTCCAAAACCAAAAGAGATTCTATTTACTATCACAAAGACAAGAGAGCAGCACATCTTGACATTTTCTTCCTAAAGAAATAAGACTTAAAAGATGGATTCATTATCAAAATAGTTGCAGATTAATTTTCCGCCGAAAGCTCTGCAATAACTGATGATACAAGTATTCTGTAGTGCAGCAGATAAAACGTGAATATGTTAGAGCTTCAGTTGAAACTGTGGCACATTATACTGTTTGCACCTTCCTCCGACATCTAAAAGACTAATTATGCAGACTTGGTAAAAAATGAATGACCGTAACGAGCTGTTATTAGGTCAGAGTACTTGGTGGGATGAAAAATTAGGCTCGCCGGGTTCTTTGTAATCCTGGTAAATCATTGTTTAAATGTCAAACACGCACCTTGACAGGTATTTCTCTTTTAATGTGGAAGCTCATCGTCTGACCACTATTCATAATTGACTGCGTCACCATAACACAAAGCCAGCTGCCGTTAGAAAACGTCTTTTGTCCTTCAGCTTTAATAAACAATGGCCCTTTTTCACTGCAGACATTTTGACTCGTCCCATCAGCAGAAGCACAGGTAGAACTAATTAAATTAACCATGTATTAATTCCCAGTAAGTGTCCCGGTAAGTCATGCAAGTGGGGCAGCACGCACAACACCAGGAGCCTGGAACGGCCTTCATTAATGTTATTAACTACGCCCAGAGTGATGTCAATCAAAACTCAAAATGTACTACTTCTTCCTCGAATGCATCGGTCTCACTGTCGCTGACACCCTCTTAGGTTTGAACCAAACAAACTCTGGAACATTTAGCGTCTCATGGATTAAAAGTAAGGCTCAGCATCACGAGTCCTGCTCCGAAACGGGCTGGGAACCACCAGCGGCACATTTCATCTCGCTGCTGTACATCTTTCCTCATGCAGTTTGACGGCACGTCTCCTCTGTTCTTCTGGCTGCCTCGGGGGGGGAAGGGGGGGGTTCCCTCTACGATGATCTCAGCTTGTATTGTGACGGCAGACAATCTGTCCGTCACATTGAGTCACACGAGGGCAGAGAGGAGCCCGAGAGTTCGGGTGTCATCCTGCAGCGATGTGAATTGGATCCCTCTTTGTAAGCGTCACGCCATTGAAGACACTCTTTCATGTCGAACAACTTGTTCAAAAGTACAAAAGAGTGCTTTGCATGTGAGAGCGATACATAATTTAGACCTGAATTATCCTTAAGAGATGCATTAATCATTTCTGGGGGAGTGTTTTTCCAACCCAACACAAGTTTCCCTACAGTGTTTTATGACATTACACAGGAACTGTACATGTACAGTAAAGGAGTACAACATTCATGTTGTCAACAGATTATGGCTACAAAGAGTGATTATTGTTTATGTACTTTTTTGTTCTTAACCCGTTAGAAAATGGTTCCAAGGTTGTCTTCACATTACTTGCACTGTCAGACAAACCGTCCAAAACCCAAATAGACTCAATTAATAATGATATAAAACCAAAAAATTAAGCAAATCCTCATTTAAGAAGATCAAGACAGAATTAGATTTTTACTTAAAAAATTACCTATAATTAATTAATTACCAGTTACATATTTTATTTTTTAGAATTCTTCTTATTTACTGACCTTTTCCCCCTTAAAGCCGATTTTGTTATGCCGAGGTATTGTAGCTTAAGGACACACCGTTTGTTTGATGGGCTATAGAGTTTCTGTGTTTTGTAAATGTTTCTTTATTCTACGGATAATGTCAGGAGGGGCTATACATCCTGCTGAGAGAACTGCTGCTTTTCTCTCGGCTGCTAGCGGAATACTTTGTAATGGGAAACAGATGTGGCAGGCCTGCAAACGCGCTGAATGGCGGTTGTATGGAGCCGTCTCTCTGCTGGGATTATTGGTGTGCGAGTAATGAGAGAGTCGCTCTTGGACTTCAGCTGACCAGAACCTGGTACCAAGCAGAGGTTTTGGCAGGTTTCTCTCTCTCTGTGTGTGTGTGTGTGTGTGTGTGTGTGTGTGTGTGTGTGTGTTTTTTATATAATTAGTTTCCATAGAGCCTTCTGAACCAGCCAAGCCCTCGATGACTCACTCGCGCATGGACAGAGGAAATCACTTTAACATGGTGGGACTCCAGTATCTCTCTCACACTCTCTCTTTCTTACTTTGTCTTTTGTTTCTCATGCTCGCTCGCTCTTTCTGCCCAAAAAACAGCCCATTGGGGATTGGGCAAGGTTGGACTGTAACCTCAACCCTCCCCTCGTTACCATCTCGTTGGTTATTTAACAAAATGTTCTGATTCCAGATCTGTAAAAAGCTCATTTACTCTGACAGGAATGCAAGTTGAATGGGATGTTTGGAGCAGTTCTGCTGTATAATCTAAACAGGGCACTGAGTTTGTGAGGGAGCTCTTTCAACTTTGAAACGTCTCAGATGTTCTGCATTAACTCTTTGTTTATTACGACTCTGTTAGGAGCCAACGTCTCCATGTTGTTCCTCACTTGCAGTTTGCTGTACTTTAGTAAAATAATAGGAGGTGCTGATTAGTTTAATTTGCAATCTTTATCACCAGTAGTGAGTGTTGCGCCGCTCAGCAATTTTACTGTTGTGTAAATGTGTTTGTTACACACAACTGGAGTAAGGAATTTTTAAAAGCAGTTGGTGTTTTCACACGCACATACTCTTGTCACTTGTTGCCAGAAGGGTGGGGTTTGCCACAGAGAACAGGACAGAGTGCCAGAGTTGAGACAATCACAGGAAAGTCAGCGTTTTACAGCTCACCTGACACTACATGAATTATCCTCACGCGAACTCCACCTTTTACACTCGATGTGTGCCCTTAGAACTCGTTTTTTTTCTGTGGAGTTCTCACCAGAGAGCTTCCCCGCATTTCTTGTACGTCTGTATTCGATGCCATTTGCATGAGAGCACCTGATGGCCACACCCACAACTTGGTCATACTCCAGGCATCAAATCCCCTTTTTTTTTTTTTTTTTTTTTTTTTTTTTTTTTTCTTCTTCCCCTCATGTGCTCAAAGAAGCCAAAGCTCGTCACAGTCCCATAAACTCCATATGGGTTTTTGTTGAGCTTAAAGCTAACATTAGCAGCACTCTTTCTGCTCATGGAGTTTTCATTGTAACTCAGTGCAGCTGCCTCATTGGAGGGGAGGCTATAACAATCTGTTGTTTACTACGTGGAGCACAAGTGAGGGGGGGGGGGGGGGGTACACCGGGGAGATGTCTCTCGTTAATGCAAATGAGAAGTAAACTCAAGGATGCAAATGGAGACATCCGTCCACTGAGAATGATGCAGACACAAAGTGCAGCATCGCATTGTGTGTGTGTGTGTGTGTGTGTGTGTGTGTGTGTGTGTGTGTGTGCGTGTGTGCGCGTGCGTGCGTACAGCGACGATGCTTATAAAGTCTCTTCTGGCAGCAAGACAATGCTTTATACTTAAAGCAACAATGTTGAGGCAATGCAGCTCAACCAGTTACCTAAAGGATGCAATGTTGCCTACAGGCTCAGCAACGCTTGCTCTTTTTTACGACACTGATAGTGAAGGAGAAAGGGTGGCAACCTCAGAGTCCTTGCACTGCTCTTTATCATAGCATCTAATCTGGTTCAGTACCAGCAGAAAGCAGCTAATAAACCAGCTCAAAGGCTGGCGCCTGACTCACTGTCAGATGAATCATCAACTAATCATGCGGGGAGGAACAAAGGCTGGTTCACATGTCTTTTGGTGTCTGAGGACACGCGCTTTTTTTCTCTCTAACAGGAGGGACACCTCTCTCTTTCATCCCTTGTTGACTGACTGTTTGAGGAACTGTATTAACAAATGCAAATTGTCGCAGGCGTGAATGGCACACAGAGATAACGTATGGTTCTTTTTCACTTTACAAACTTTGCTTTGGAGACGGCCCAAACAAAACCACTAGTTTGACATGAGAGAACATCGCCTCCCTGGCTGTCCCCTCGCTCTGTGGTTGTCTTGTCAGAAGTCGGCTCCCCCAAAATCCGACGCGGTCGGCATTTGCTCTGCTTTAAGACTTAAGACACTGGCAACTCTGTTCCCATCCGCCACATGTGGATGAGTCCGGGTGGCCCCTGGTAAAGGCTGCGCTGTTGTCGGTTTCTGGTGATTTATCACACGCAGATACACGCACAATACCTGTTGTGTTCCTCATCCGTGAAGAAACACAGGAAACGGTCATGTGCCAGCCTGTAATGTTTATTTTACTGCATATTTCTTTGGGGGGGTAGTTGAACACACTTGGAAAAGCCCAGTTGACTTGAGGTAGCGGTGCCCCTCCCATCTGTTTATCTTTAGCATGTGGCTCAAACTGTTACCTGCTGTACGACACATGGAAGTACAGCAGTGCATCTTAGAGGTGGTCTGCAGACAATAATTGTCTAAAACATGACAATAAAATAGTTGCGGTTCTTGAACTCTTTTGATGAGTCCAGATCCGGGTCTCCTCTAAAAGTCAGAATTAGTCGATGAGATACTGAAATGACTTCATCGAGGTACCTGTTTTCTCCTTTTGTGAAAAATTGCAATTATTTGATTTTGATCCTATTAACCAGGATAAACCAGGATTTAAAAATGAGTTCAGTGAGTTGTGAGGCCTTGTGCCTTCAGATTATGCATCTGTGGGTCCTGATTAATGTCCCGAGTCAGAAGACAAACCCCTCCCCCGACCATGAATTTGGGCCACTGCGTGTTAAGAGATTCGATACCTGAGGGTTCTGCAATTTGGGCTCTGGAAAATGTGATATCGACACAGTTATACAAACAATTATCTGATGAATAAAAAAGAAATTATTGCAACATCAAAATGATAATTAGTTGCAGCCTGCTTCAAAGAAGGTGTTGAATTGTAATGGCTCATTAACACAGTATTACAACTACTGGTTTCTGTTTCTGGGCCCCCATGTTTGTTTCCTAAAACCCCTTTTATTCAACAACCTTCCTCTTAGTCACCTCGTCCCTCCAGCGCTCTCCACTTAAAGCCGCTTTGTGAATGGCTAAAATAAACGTAGTGAGGCTGGAAAAAGGAAAGAGGGGCTATAATTGGACAAGGGAACATTTTCGACAATCTATAGGGAGTTTGGGAGAACCCCTTTTTTCCTCTCCTCAGTGGTTTGAGCTGTGAGTCATCAGGAAACCCCACCTGTGTGTGTGTGTGTGTGTGTGTGTGTGTGTGTGTGTGTGTGTGTGTGTGTGTGTGTGTGTGTGTACACATGGGAACATGCAGTATGGATCAACGGACACTTACACTGCATGTCAGAGGAATTGTTTGAATAGTACTGCAGGAAATGAGCGAGGTGATGAATTGTTTGTAACTATAGCAGCCTCTCGCAGAGAGAAACATCACGGGTGAAGTGAATGAGATGCCCCCCCCCCCCCCGTTCACCCACAGCTTCAGCAGATGTGCCCATGTGCAAAGCGATAAACCCCCCGACTGCTGCAGGGGAGCTGCTCTCTGGTAAACAGCACAAAGCTGGGCAGCTCCCAGGTGTCGGTGTGTGCATGCAGGTATCTCAATCCCTGGCAGCTACTTTGCTTTTCCCATGCAACTGCCATGAACGGGAATATGTGAGTCAACTTTCCTTAAAAGATAGGAAAATTAAAAAAAAAAACCTCTTCACTAGCCCTACAGATAAACTAGTTTTATATGCCTATGGTTTTAATTATTCATATCTGTGATTTCTGCCACCGCCCCAGTAAAATGTAGGTGAACTGAATTTCATTTGTGGTGCTTAAAACAATGAAAATGTTAAACAGTACCGTCGCTTCTTTTTACACCACAAAGTATGCTATTCTACTTGTTACTCTGATAAATGTTGACGCTGAGGTCTGTGAATTATCCACATGAATGAGGACGTTATTACTGGAAAGATGTTAAATTAAATTACAAATGAAACTAATTTGCCATTCACCTTAATTATATTGTGGTGGCAGCAGAAATCTCTGACGGTTACCTCAAAGCCTGCAAAGAAGTGTGTATGGGTGGATCATACTAGCGGTGAGGAAGGTAATTCAAACGTAGTCCTGTGCAGCCACATTCGGGACACACTAGTGGACTACGGTGACCCTCAGTACCCTAGGACATGGATTTGGTTTGCAAAGTTGGAGAAACGGGGGAGGCTGCTCCGATAAGTGCAAAGCTTAGAGGATGGGGGTGTGTTGAAGTGGCCCTGAAAAATATTCGGCGCACACATTTAACTTCTGCTGCAGTAGTTACAAATCTAGAGACCATTAAAATATTGCTCTTGCTAAATACTTGGAATTGTACAAGAAGATATGTTTTGTTCTTTCTGAATGGCTTTAAAATTGCTAAATATATCATTTCAAATTGAGGTTTTGTTTGTGTGCTGGTTTAACTACTTGGCATCGGTCTTGCTGAGGTCTCATAAAGTCCTTTTTTGGGGGCCGTGTGGCTGCAGTAACTCGGCTATCTTGTACAAATTATGGGTTCGGTTTTTCTCAGTCTGGAGATATTTAGAAAATTCGCACAGAAGTCGACACCTTTTTTTGTCTTCTTTAGCGTCCACAGCACTCTACAAACGGCACACTAGCAGGCCTGACTACGAGGCCTTGGTTACCACGGTAACGGCATAGCAAAACAGGAGAGGGGGGGGTGGGTGTAGTGGGCTTCTTTCTCTCTTTCACTCCACGAGGCGGGGTTCGTTCCTCCTTACCGGGGTGGACAAAGATAGCTGTGAGTCATCCTTGAGGCCGGAAGCCGAGCCAACACATTCCTCCTCCTCAGATTTCTCGTCTCCATTATTCCCCCTTTTTCTTTTTCTTTTTGCCTCTTTCTTTCTCGCGTTTCCATTTCACACCCCCCCCCCACCCACCCACCCACCAGCCTCTCCTCTCCCCCCCATCTCACACTGTCTCCGTCCAATGGCTCCCATTTTGTCTTTGTGCCTCAAAATGTGTCATTTAATCTATTTGTAACAAAATGCCTTTCAAGGCTCTAATGTTGTTGCGTAAAAAGGGTGGACTGATGTGTGAAACCGTAATTATTTTTCAGTAATGTATACATTTGTTTTCACGAGTGCAGACGTGTGTGGGAGGAAAGAAGACAAGTGGTCTACACTTAAAAAAATAGAAAATAAAGCTTGCCAAAATGACACTTTTCTGTTTTGAATTCCTACTTTCAGAGCAGAATGTAAATCGCACAGCGGTGCCCTTTCGGCTCAAAGGTCTTTCTCAGTGTCCAAGCTTAGAAACGACTCTGCCGCCCGCCTTGTTTTACTTGCAACACATTTCCCTTATCTTGATGAAACAGGCTGGTATTTATTTATTTTTTTGGGCTTTATTTTCCTAGTTTCCCAAATGTAATCTGCATTTGTTTGCTCATCTGTTAGCTCGCAGCCATTCTCAGTAACACACTTGTTAGTCTCATGCTGACTGTGTATTGTTTTGTAAATATTAAGTGTGGTGTGTGTTTTTTTTTTTTTTTAGTTTTTTTTTTTTTTAGTAAATAACTGCAGACACTCCTCACATGTGTTCTGAGCGCAGGCTGTGAGGCTTTGATGGAACACAATATAAACATGAAGTCAGAGGATATGTATGCTCTAATTACACACTTCATACTGGATTATATAAACGGGTAGTCCAAAACAAATGCCTCTCGCACATACCCTGCACTGGATTATGTAAATCGCATATGAGAATAACACGTGCACAGGAACGTACATGTACTGTATGGACACGCATACATACAGTACACAGATGTACTTAACGCACAAGGTGGTACACACCGTTTTTGCAGCCAACACTCCCACACGGTACAGAACCGACTCAAACATGCACAAATACGCCCACATATACGCTTAAGATAAATACAAACACACACACTGACGAGGCTTTCCAACATCCTTCCATTGCATTCGGATTTTAAGCCGACATGCAGGAGCAGCATCCTGGAGGTGTAAGAAGCAAAGACAACATGTTTAATACAGTGCAGACCATCATAACACTCTGTGTTGCATACTTTAAACTGAAGCCTGTGGTCGTTGTCATAACCCATATTCACCCTTAATCTGTATTAAATCCAGAGATTTTACAATCCCTTAATGTCCCTTTTTGTTTGGTCAGAACATTTATGTTGTGCTTTGGTGGTCAGTTGATTCCAAACTGCGGTTACTCTTTTTGAGAAAAATAAAATGCCGGGCTTCCTGTGATATTAATTTACAGAGTTGAACTGTTCTGTGTGTCCATACGTTGACTCATGCTGGCCTCTTCCATCTCTGTGACCAAATTTGGGCTCGATAGCTGCAGTGTTTACAGGCTGGCCAGCTGATCGTTTCTATTTTTTTGCAGAACCTCACACCACTCGTCCTGATTTGGGAATCGGACCAGAAGTACACTACCCAAATATGAACATATGAGACACAGTATAAAGAGTTGCTCTAATAACAGTAATACTAATAAGTACACGGGTACCCAGAGAATTATCTTTCATCCATTTTCCACATAAAGGTCAGAGGTCACAATATATTAGCCTCTGTACACAACAGAACCACAATGTCTCATTTTACTGGACCTCCTGCTGTACATAAAGGGATTTTCTTTGACATTTGTTAGCGTGCTAGCAGCGCGGCTGGATGGCAATATATGTTGGTCAGTCTGAGGAAGAAGTCTCATGACTCGGGTGATCATGTGACTTTTCCTCGAGCACCACAAGAGGTCCAGAGTGAAATGTTTCTAAACTATTGGAGGGATTGCCGTGAAACTTGGTTCAGATATTCATGTCCATCAGGAAGGTTTTCATTTAGTGCCATCATCAGGTCAATTTTAATTTGTTTAATACTTAAGTTCATGACCAAATATCTGCAAAAGTAATGGCATTCACATCTGCCGCTGCTGTACTTTGTGTTTAGGGCTAATTAGCAAACGTTAGCAACTGGATGCTCAATGAGACATTGTTGCGCGACAAAAATGTTACAATTAACTTTCATGAAGTGAGAGTGCACCGTGAAAGGGTTCAAGTTCTAAGACAAAAACATGAACTCCCAGACCGCATAACGCCGTGGCAGCGAGCTGTCAATCATAAGGTAGCCCCACCCTAAAGCATCTCCTCCTTTATCGTCTATTTGCCTCTAAATGGACCATAATTTACTAAATAAACATCATGCTGTATTGAAGACTTTAAACTAGTGATTCAGACCATAAACTCATGTTTACAATGTTTACTGAGGTGATAAATCAAGTAAGAACTAAGGTAATTTTCTCAGACTTCTATACAATCCGACTTCTTTTTGCAACCAGAGGAGTCGCCCCCTGGTGGCCAGTAGACGGAATACAAGTTTAAGGCCCTTCCACATTGGTTTCACTTTTCAGAACCGGATGTTCTGGTTACCATTCATGCCAAGTTTCTGGAAGCCTCTCTGTATTGCCGTCATGTTTGTGGATAAAGAGAATACAAACAGTCCAGCAGCCTTTCAATACATCAAACCCACTTCTGTGCATTGATTCCCTGCTGGAGCTGATCCACTGGGCCCATTATTACTAATGAGCAGCACAGCAGCCACCGCCACACACACGGCAGTCACTGGTAAAATGTTTCGTCTACAGAGTCTCAAGTAATGCCCATTTCTCTTGAGTCTCTTTACGAGTATGTTGACTAGAAAAAAAACCTCCCTAGCTCTGTGATTTACTTCAGTTTGTATGTTCAGTAAATAAACGTGTTATTTAGCCTACCATCATGGATATGAATCTGGTAGACAAAATAAGAGTACAACTCAACAGCACCTTGAACTGCATTCTCCAAAAAGTTCTGTTTCAACAAAACAACTTGTACAACCAGCTGTTAAATGGTAGAGGACTGTATTTTAACTACTAGAGAAGACATTTATTAATATGAATTGGTGTATTCTTGTGGAAAAAAAGTAATGTATGAACATCTGTTAATTTAAACTTGGTTAAGGGCTCTGGAAAAGATCATTGAGTTTCTGTAGAATATATAGACTTAAGTTGCTAGTTTATTAGGTACAGCTAGCAAAACGACTTCAGTATCATACGATGAGGGTAAACTCAATACTTACACTTAAAGAAACACTTCTCAGTGTAACTCAAGTCAACAGCACCACAGACTACAGCTTCCAACATCACCAACACCTCTTAAAACAGTTTAAAAACAAAGCAAACATTATAACCTTCATGAAAGTATTGTTGTATCTAATAAACTGGCAACTGACTGTTTGTAATCCAGTGTAACATTTAGAGAATGTGTAGATATCACATACTGGACTGCATGTGTGTGTGTACATATACATTTGATTCGGACCCACTCAACCCACTGTGCTTCTTCTTTTTGAACAATGAGCAGTCTCAGAGGCTTTTATGTAATTACCCATTCATACATCTGTAAAGCATCACGGATATGTTCTCTTTTTTTTTGTTGGACATGAAAGACTTATTCAACCACAGTCTAGTTCTGCTTTCCTGCCACTTTATCTTCTTTTCAGGAAGCACAACTGCATTTTTAAGCTCCTCTAAAGCACTTCTTCTTATTGTTTATTGAATGCAGTAATGGAGATTAATTTCAGTATCATAAACCCATAAACTACCTTTTCACTTCTGAGGCTTGTGAAGGGACTCGATCTCCGTCGTAAGTCATTATTCTGATGTGGAGTAACTTTGTTTGTAAAGTGTGCGTGTTGCTCGTCCCTGGCTGTCCTAACACTCGGCTGCCAGAGACTGGAGGACTCTGAGGTCTGTGTGAGCAGCCTGGAAGCCATTTCCCCCAGCAGATGGCCATTATTAGTGACAATGAAGACTAGCCGACAGGGCCAAATGGAATAACAGGGAGCTCATTTCCTTCTTGACTCTGCATGAACCGCCTATACTGCTAACAACCTCGCTCCCTCCCCTCTGCTCTCTCTCTTCCTGCGTATGTATTGTTTTTCCATGGCTGTTTCCAAGTTTTTTTTCTTTCCAACCCAGAACTCTAAATTGGTCTAAATGTTAGAGGAGAGGCGGTGCTCACATGCGCAACAAACGTGAATTCTCTTGATTCAACGCTGGTTCCCTCGAGAGAGACTTTAATGGGCTCCTATTTAGCACAGAAGGCTAACAACAGCACGTTGATGTGACGCAGGGGACAACTGCTGCGCTCTCTGCACCGTACAATGGTGGTTTGTGTCGCTGCAGCCCAGTTGTCCAGTGCCTATCAAGTTACCCTTTAAGTAGAAATAAAGGAACATGCTCTCATCAGTATTAATATTAGCTCAGCAGACCAGACACCTAATGTCATGACACGGTTACCAACAATTTACTGGGGGATAAGAATAAACTATATCAGGTAAACCTTTCACAGAAAACTACTTTTAGTGCATTAATCACATGTGGAATCAGCCAGATTTATTTGTACAGCATCTCTCAAACACCGAAGCAGTTCAAAGCGATTAACATAAAGCAAAGACATGATTAGAATGACATTTAAAAACACCATAGAGTGAGAGGTGGGTAATCTTAGGTTTTAATGCCTCTTAGCAGCGTTTATCAGCTATAACGGAAGGCTTGTGTGTGTGTTTTTATAGCAACATGAGAAGAGTTTCATATCTCTGAAGACGCCATGATGTACAGTATTGAAGGGACAACAGACTGACGTGCACACCTTGTCTGTCTCGTGTCTTTACAGGAACGGTAAGAAGGAGTCTGACCTGGAGGCGGCTCTGGCCAGGCTGAGGGACCTGGAGGCCCTACTGAACTCTAAAGATGCTTCCCTCTCCACTGCCATGGGCGAGAAGCAGACCCTGGAGGCTGAGTTGAAGGACCTCAAGGCCCAGCTGGCCAAGGTAAAAACGTCTTTATTGGAACTGGAGTCTTACGTGGTTGTTGTTGGCAAGACATGCACGTTTCATGGCTCAGAGCGAATACAAACCTATTCAAAAAGCTTTGAAAAATGACAAACGCACGTTTATTTGTACTGCTGTGGCACAGCCAGCATAATATCAGGATGATTTCAGCTTGTTGAGGACGTCTTCCCCATTACACATCACTCTGAACTGTAAGCAGAAAACCTGTTTTCTCCTGCATTGATTGTAATAGAGGTTAAAAAAAAATAATAATAATTTGAATCCTTGTTTGCTGCCAAAAAAGCAGTCAGTAGTTGAGTGCTAAGCTGCAGTGACTGACATCTGAAATTAAGCTGCTGAAGTAGTAACTTTATGTAAACCCTCCAGGCAGTTGATTATGAATGAGGTGGCGAGGCAGACAAGGTTGCTTTCTCTGCTGTTTGTTTTATCAATGAAGTTTACTTAAGGACTGATGGAGATACAGTTGTGGCCCTGCTCCACCTACTGGCCACACTCGGGAACGTAAACAATGTCTGCCCAGATTGCACCTTGAGCTGGGTTTGACTTCTTTTTTTTTTTTTTTTTTGTTCTTTTTCACTTGCGTGCCTCCACTAAAGAACCTTTCTCTTTCCTCCTCCCTCCCAGTTGGAAGGAAGCTTAGCCGATGCCAAGAGGCAGCTGCAGGATGAGATGCTGAGGAGAGTGGACGCCGAGAACCGCCTGCAGACCATGAAGGAGGAGCTGGAGTTCCAGAAGAACATCTACCACGAGGTTCCCACTCTTCACCTGAACCCTTCTATTTTTATTCGGCTGTCTTAAGTCATCTGTGCTACTTTTCATCTCTTCCACAGGATATTGATTCGCTTCCAACATCCTGCCTGTTAGTTTTGCATTTCCCCTTCAGATGTGTCTCTTCTTTCACCTCTCCTTTATTTTATTCTAAAACAAAAAATATACAAATTGTGTTTAAATGCTTAGATTTATATTCTTGCCACAAGTAAGTCACTTTCCACAATGCTCTGGTCGTCGTCATGTTCTGACCAAAACTGGCAACAGAGTTGTCTTTTACTAATTTAAACATAATGATTAGGAGTTTCTTACAGGTCACCATGGAGATAGATTTCTCAGCTGGAGCTCTGTACTTGTAAACAAGTAAATACGGCAAAGCGACTAATCGATGCAATTAAGTTCATTGACCATAACGGGTTTCTGCAGGTCTTTTAATTTGTTTATAGTGCCTGAAAATAAACCAAAATGTCAATGCAAATTACTCTTTTTTTCCAGTATAATAAGGAGTTGAGAAAGTCAGATCAGGTTCTAATCAACACAACTCCTAGTCTGATTGATTAGTCACGAGAAACTAAAAGTAAGTGCTCTTGAGACTGATGTCCACCGCCAACCTGTCTGTCTGTAGGAGCAGCGTGAGTCCAGGCGCCGCTATGAGTCTCGCGTGGAGGTGGACGGCGGGCAGCGGCTGGACTTTGAGAGCAAGCTGGCCGCCGCCTTGGTCGACATGAGAGTCCAACAGGAGGAGCAGGTCCGCCTCTACAAGGAAGAGGTGGAGAAGACCTACAACTCTAAGGTACGTCCGGATGCTCTGCAGCAGACGCAGCTCTGTCGCCACCTAGAGTCGAGGTAGAGGCTGTTATGCAGCTGTCTTAAGTCGTAGTTCAGCTTTGTGTGTGGATGTTTTGCATTTTTAAATGGCTTTAATGAGCTACGAATAGTCCAACATCCACAGCTCAGGGAATGCTTATTGATTAAACCCTTTTTACACTTGGTGTGTAAAATCCTTATTCCCTTTGCCTCTTGCCTTTTATCTTCATACAGGAAGGGATTCATTTAACAGCCATAATCAGTGTATAAACACAACATAAGTTGTTTGTCATTGAAATTTAGTTTTGCTTTGTTTTACTAGACCCCTTTAGAAAATATTTTGGGTATTTCTATATTAGCTAACTCAACAGAATGTATTGCAAGAGGCTAAAGAGGTATTTATTTGTGGTGTTTCTTCTACAAAAGAGCAAAAATATTTCATTCCTTAGATGACAGTCTCCTGAAATACAGTAAACCAAACGGCTCAGACTTCGGTTCAGTGCAGGAAGTGGGGCTGCACTGAACCCCCCCCCCCCCCAGGCGCTTAATAGCAGCCCCCTGCCCCTAAATGCGTAGGATTGGTTAAATGTAGATTTATACGTGAGGATTACATTTGTTTGAGCCGTGGCTGAAAGACTGCGTCTTCTCTCTGTCTGTCAGCTGGAGAACGCTCGTCATTCAGCTGACAGGAACAGCCACATGGTGGGAGCCGCTCATGAAGAGCTGCAGCAGAGCCGTATGCGAATGGAGGGCATGTCAAGCCAGCTCAGCCTGCTGCAGAAACAGGTACACACACACACACACTCAAAGTATGTCAGTGGTTTGTTATCAGTCTGCTGGTGTTACTGGTCATGCTGCTTGGCTGAGCATCATTGATTAAGCATACTTGCAGTGTTTATACTGTAACAAGTTGTGTACAGACTGCTGAACTGGTCTTAATTGACTAACCTTTGTACGCGTGTTCTCTTTAACCAGCTGGCAGCGAGCGAGTCCAAGGTGCGGGAGCTGGAGGAGGCTATGTCCAGGGAGCGGGACCTGATGCGGCGGCGGCTGGAGGATAAAGAGCGGGAGATGGCCGATATCCGAGCTCGGCTGCTGCAGCAGCTGGACGAGTACCAGGAGCTGCTGGACATCAAACTGGCCCTGGACATGGAGATCAATGCCTACAGGAAGCTGCTGGAGGGAGAGGAGGAGAGGTGAGGCAACAGGAGGTCTACAGGTTGTTACAGGAACAGATGAACACTAACAAGTCAGAAAACAAACTGTAAAGTCACTGTTCAATACTGACTTTGCCAATCAGGCACAGATGAGCTTAGTAAACAGTTTAAAAATATAAATAATCATCTTTTTCTCTACTGCAGCCCCACCTGAGCAGCATTTCTCAAGTTTGTCCCACTTCATTTTTATGTATTAAACCTATTTGTTTAACAGGATAAGTGCACAAAAATACAGACACAATAAAAGTAACAGACACTTAATATCCCAGTAAACTGACCGTGAACAGGCTCAGTGAAAGCAATCACAGGCAGACAACAGTAACTAAGAATGGCCTTACAGTAGCTACTGTATGGGTTCAAGTGCCAGAGCAGGAAGAGATATCAAAAGGCACTTTACCGACCGTGAGACTCTGTTGCATGTGTCCGCTTAGGTCTAAATCCACCATCTGAATCTCTTCTTCTCTCTTTCCTCAGGCTGAGTCTGTCACCCAGCCCTCCACCTACCGCCAAGGTTACAGTGACCAGGACCTCCGGATCAGGCCACGGCCACACCAGCCGCGTCATCCACTCCTCCGGCTCAGGTCACAGCCACACCAGCCGCCTGCTCCACGTCGGCACCGGCACTGCCTCCAGCAGCCGCAACTCCTCCGGCACAGCCAGCGCCACCAAGAAGCGCCGCCTCAATGACGACAGCGAGACCTCCAGCATGGTGGGGGGCACTGTGACCAAGACTCGCATTAGTCAGCAAGCCTCAGCCAGCGGCCGCATCACAGTGGACGAGGTCGACCTGGAGGGCAAGTTCATCCGTCTCAGCAACAAAGCTGATGAGGTTAGTGAGTCCATCTGTCAGCTGGCTTTTCAACCCTTTAACCTGGTTTAAGGGGATTCCACAGGTTGTAAAAGATGTAATATCGACTGTCTGGTTTTCATAATAATATAATATCCTTTGTATGGTTAAAAGTAACCTTCTGGTATTACTTTTAATGCTGGAGTATATATTCTAAGAAGGATAGCTGTCATTTTTAGTCTTTAAAAACATTTACAAGCCAGACTAAATGTTTTCTCCCTTCCTCCATCTCTCTCTTTTCCCATTTCTGTCATGCAGGACCAGTCTCTGGGTAACTGGCAGGTGAAGAGACAAGTAGGAAACACCACTCCCATCCTCTACAAGTTTCCCCACAAGTTCACTCTGAAGGCCGGAGGAACTGTCACTGTAAGTTACACCGACTCTTCTAGATTTGTTCATTTCTTGATCTTCTCATTGTTAATTGTTCTTAATTGTTAATTTGACTGTTATCTCCCTCCACATAAAGGTACTGTTCTTTTTTGACCACTAGAAGTGCTGTGGAGCAAAATTAGAATTAGTGTTTATTTAAATGTCTTGACTTCACAGTATGTCATGAGGAGTTTTAAAATGATTAAAAGTTTGCTAACTCCTTTGCAGATCTGGGCTTCTTCCGGCGGTGGAACCCACAACTCTCCCTCTGACCTGGTGTGGAAGACCCAGAGCTCTTGGGGAACCGGCGACCTCCTGCAGACCTCCCTCATCAACGCCAACGGAGAGGTCTGGCTTCACCTCTATTTGGTTTAGCTTGCCTCTTATTTCTGTTCCTTTTTAACCGCAATTACTGAATCAGTGTGTCCCTTTATGAACCACCAGGAAATGGCCATGAGGAAAGTGACGCGCACGCTGTTCCATGATGACGAAGACGATGACATGGTAAGCACCTCTTCTCTTAAGGCAACTCCTGTAGCATTTCCCAGGTAAGCAGCGGTGTCAAGTACCCTGTTGTGTGTCGCCCACCCCCCCCTCCTCAGGGAGCTCACAGCACGAGTGGCGGAGACAACGAGTACAACCTCCGCAGCCGCACAGTGATCTGCGACTCCTGCGGGCAGACGTCGGACCGCTCAGGTGGTGGGGGTCTACCTGAGGGCATCGTGGGACAATCCTTTTTCATGGGGACCAACGAGCCCAGACAGGTACTGTGCAGTTATGTGTTACAACATAAACGGTAATTATACCGCATGGAGCACAACAGCACTGTTCTTTATTTTAAGAGAAAAGTATGTTTTTAAATGACCACTTCCTACGCCCTTGCTCGGACCACACCCATCCTTGAAGTTTGTATTTTGATCTCCACTACACACCTGACAAGTTTTGTTACTGCGTTGCTGTCAGAGTCCACAGAGATATAGGCCCAATCCCAATCTCCACACTCATGGACTCACAGACTTTGGATGCGTTCTTGCAAAGTCCGTGAGGGTTTTCAGGCTGTCCTGCTGTCAAACAGTAAAGTGTCTAAGGGCTCTCTCACAGACATTCTGTTTGCACTCTTGGATGATATCCATCATTCTTGCAGTAAACTTTGGCGCCTCCCTATTTGCTTTGATTGGCTTTGAAGTCACCATCTGATATTTCATTTTCCGTCCTTCATCCTCTGCGTTGATTTGATTTCTAAATACTAGAAGGACAAACAAACCGTGCAAAGGGACATATAGAAGATCTCTTGACTGCTTTGAAATTAAATCTGTTTTTCTTGTTAATATTCCTCCTTTTTCCTGTTTCCTCCACATTTAACGCTGCAATGTGTCCCTTCCTCCTTCAGGGCCGTGCCAAGCCGGAGAACTGCTCCGTCATGTAAACCAGACCTCACCTCACCTGAACCTACACCTCCTGCAGCCTACAAAGGAGAATGATAATGTTCCTCTCTTGGGTTGTTTGTCTTTATTTTTTTTTATATGATGTTATTTTTTTGTATTCAGATTAATCTGCAGGTTGGAATTGCTTCGAGGTTTTTTGGGTAAAGGGTACGGGATTTTCATATTCAGCTTTTTTTTCAGTTTTATATTCAAGTTATGTTATTGCATGTGTGCTGTGCTAATGCTTGTCCTGCTCTTCTTGCACGCTCTCACTCACACACACACACACACACACACACACACACACACACACACACACAGCTCCATTGACTTGTGCTTCGATCCGCTAGTGAACCCTGTCGGGGATACGTCTCCACAACCATACAGACAGGGAACTGAATTCTGTGGCGTATGTTCATCATCCATCAAATTGATCAAATCTTTATTTAAGATGATGTTGATGTTTACAATCTAATTATCGTTGTTTTTTGGAATAATATTTAGCTATAAGCTGCAGGGAAAATGCATAAAAGTTAGTTTTTGTTTTGATAAAGTATGTTGTAAAAGAGAACCAAAGTTCTTGAAGCTCAGGGTGTTAAGCAGATTGTTTCTTTCCACCTTTAGCCTCAGACAAACATGTCGTCGTACATTTTTTTATGTGGATTTAGATCATATGTTTGGGCTGCTATGGCGCGCACACAGAATATATAGATGGATATATTTTTTTTTCTGTAATTCACAGCTCGGCTCCAGAGAGATGTATTTGGTTATGAACGTGTATAGAAATAATTGTAGTTTACTGGATAAGTCGAATGCTATAAAAGATATAAATGCTTATCTCAGTGTGACATTTAAACATGTTGCTTATTGAGTGAGTCCAAAGTGTTGTCATGATGATAGGAACAGGTAGGATGTGTCCTCTACCTGGAGAACCATCAGAAATAGGTGGTGTTTTCAATCTCTACTGGTTCCATACATAAAGAATATATATTTGTAGGATTTTACTGCTTATTCAACCAAATGAACATTATTTCAACAGAGAGCTGCTGCTGTTTACAGATGGCAACAGATTTTGGAAATATTTTAACGAGCTTTTTCACAGACTAAAAACCAAACGACTGTGCCTTTAGAGACGGAAAACAACAATCACTGTTCTTCTGGCTCGTAGCTCGTAGCTCAGTCTTGTGACTGTCAGCTGTCCGATTTGTGTTGCTCCTGGAAACTGGTCATAAGGGCTTTTTTTTCCTTTCCTCTTAAGCTCACTGACTTTGCAAATCTCCAGGCATGATTTTGGGATCGGAGTGGGATTGTGGGGTTTCTATATTTTTGTAACTTTGGCTTCATGCACTGCTTTTATTGTGGGCCTCGCCAAGTATGCACAGCAGGTATATTTGTACTGTAGTCTGGCAGCTTAAGTCATTTATACTCTTGTGAAAAGCATAGCAAAGCATTTACAGAAAATACTTGATAGCTTTTCATGTTTTTTGTATTGTACTTATATGATGGTATTTGTGCCACATTACATTCTTTTATTTTTGCCTTCAGTAGAGGTCTGATTTTGACTCTATGATCCCCAAAGTGCCTTAAAAAGTCTAACAATTGTTTGTTAAAGAAATGACCAGCTCCAAAGATAAAGATTTATAATTGAAAAAGATTTAGTATTTCTCATGAGTGTAAATATGAGACATGATTACTGTATGTAATTGTGAAATATATGCAACTAATAACTGAATCGTCAATACTCGAAACGGATCATTTAAAGGGTGTGGTCAGCATTTTTCAGAGGCCTGTCTGACACATTATAAAGCGGAAAGAAACTTCTTAGTGCAACACTAAAACAAGTCATTTTGTACAGGAAGAAGTTTTGTTAGTTTTGAAGAAGCAAAGCTAGTTCAAGTTAAAGAAGAACCGACAGTTTGAAATCGCAGACTCGATTGAAAGGCCTTTGTGAAGCCGTGAACCCTCCCTCTTAAAGTCTTGATTGAGGCCTCAGGAATCTTTTGAAGGACTTGAGGATTAAAACTGTTAGAGAGGGATTACTTGTAGTGAGCCTTTGATGCCAAAGTTGTAATTTGCTTGTAGGATTGTGTCTATCACATTGATGCTGTTAACATTATGAAAGAGCCATTAAGTCGATGTAATGAATGTTTTTTGTTTTTTTTTGCTTTTCTAAAATAATACTGAGTAAAACTTTTTTTTCCAGTGACTGACTGACTTGTAGTTATTTTCTCATTGTCATTCAAAACCACGGATGAAAAGTACAGCCATTTTTATTTACATTATACACGTTCCCATGGTTGCATTCAAAAATACATGTTCATACATAAAAGAAAGCTGAAGCGCTATAAGCTCTCGCATTTAAAGCACGATGTACATTCTTTCTGGTACATGGTTTCTGTTATTTAATTGACTTCATTTGATAAACAAAATGCATTATAGCTTTTCTAAAATTATTTAGAAGCAACACAAGACTTTGGTTGACAAAAAACAATTTAAAATGATTACGGTCGGAGTACTTAAGTGACTGTTTTTGTATTTTGGGTGAACCGGCCCTTTAAATACCAAACAGACATAAGTTGCTGTGACATTCATAACGCTGCTTTCATTTGGTTTATAATCTCACAAGTGATGGTTTAATATTCACAACATAATTATATATCTATTGGTGCGATCTTTGGTCACAAACCCCTTAAACATCTCTGAAATAAGGCTGTTCTTTAACATTACTGTGAAGATAATATATTCATTTCTATATTTACAAAGTTTTCATATGACAAGTAAGCCACATTTGTTCAAACAAACGGGGGACATCATTGTTGGAGACATGAAGTGATATGAATCATAAAATATACTTTTCATTTCTCGCACTTTGGTGAAACAACCTGGTTTCTCCAGATTAGTAAAGCCTGAATATCAGAAATAAAACATTTTTCTTTTTATGGTGTCTTCAAAGACTGGCAGGATTTTTGCTGTACAAAACAAACTTGCATGTGTTGGAGGACATCTCTAAAAAGGTCCCATTACCTTTGTCTCTCTTTCCTTTGAGTTTTAAAAAGTAAAAAAAAAAAGGATTTAGAAAGTTAAAAATATCTACATAAAAAAACAAAAAGACAAAATGGTCCTTTTTAACATGCACACCAGCTGATAAGTTGCAGGCTAAATGTAGAACTTCAATCACAGCATGTTTAGCCGAGTTTCTCCCCAGTTGCTGCTTTTTAAGCGTGAAGTCTTCTGGGGTGTTTTTTTCCCACGGGATGTGAATGCAGCTGAAGCCCCGCTGGCGTCGCCACAGTCCTGCCTTCCTCACCGCAGCCCGCTGGCTCCCCAGTCTGGATGACAAGTCTGTCATGGTGAAGCAAGTACCACTTTAGCCCACACAGGGGCAGTGTTGAGTTGAAAGTGGGGTGGGGGGGGGGGGGCATCCACAGTAAACAATAGTTCCTCAGTGGGACAGACGCCTCGGCGCTGGTCTGTGGTTGGTTTGCAGCTCTGATTGTCAAAAAGCCAAAAAGTTTGCACAGGCCTGAAATCATCCCCAAAGTGAGGAGGGGGGAGACTTGCTCCGCTGCTGTGACTGTCACTGGGGTGTTCTCCTGGGGGAGGGGGGGCGGCGGACGGGCGGCAGGTCGTAGTGTCCCGGGATGTGGCTGTTCACGGGGAGGTCGTAGTGGCTCTGGGGGTCGTCGTATGGAGCATGACCGAGGGAACTCTGACGCTCTGTGAGGGGGAGGAAGATGAAGAACACACTGAGATAAACAAACACTATATGAGGCGCTCTTTATCCACTACATTTATTTTTTTAAATACCATGTCTGCTGCTGCTGATCATCTCTTTGATATTTTGGTTTTAGTCTGAGAGAAAATGTTGACTTTAATTGTCTGAAATGACAATAGACAACACCTGTGTACTTTAGTAATACTAATAGTACTGAGACTGGTTTGTTCAATGTTGCAGGGTGACATGCTGAAAAATCTATTGCTTCTAATCCGATATTGACCCAGACTGGACTCGTTGGTTTTGAGATTTACTCATATTGGTCTAAATCAGTCCTGACTAAAGCTTTCTAACAAAAGGTCTAATATAGTTTACAATATAATTGTATCATCTAGTAAAAAGTGGTGCAAAGTGTGGAGAAAATGAACCTATACAGAGTATGTTTTAACCTTTGTTCTGCATCTTAAAACTAATATCATCCTTCCTCTTATAAAAACAAGTAATACTTGTCTGCTGAGCACACAAATGATATCATGAATGTAATTAAATATAAATCTGTTCATCCATACATACCAATAAATGGTCAGATAAACAAATGACAATATGGTAAAACAGTTGTAATAATATAAAATGTGAACATATTTACATAATTAAACACTTAAAAACATCCTAATATCTGCTTACAGCTACATTAGTGTATAATGAACCATTTATTTTTTTATATAATGCTAAATGCTTAATAGTGCCACCAAATGACTCAGCATTACGTGCAGTTGAATCAGGTTGTACTGTGTTCACTGAACGAATGATGATCTCAAGAACCATGTTTTAAAGTTTAGAGTTTATTATTAGAAACGTGTTTTACCCTTTAACAAAATACACAGGAAAAGCTGTCTTAATATATATGTTTTTCTATCATTGACCTCAATCTTCTGCTTGAGTGAGTGTAAATAACAGTTATTGACGGAGGGGAGGGAGAGCTATTTTCTCCCACTTCTCCTCCCCCAAATTGGCCACCAGGATCCAAAATGGAGACATTCTACTGCAGAGAAAGACTCGTATCAAGCCACTATTTCCATGAATGTAAGGATTTGTTTCTCACATGTTTCCCACCATAAAGTCTGGCCTCATGTTGATGTATTACTGGTGTCTGGACTAACAGAAGAACATCCTCTCTCCCGCTCTTCCTCTTCCCTGTAAACAGTTGCTCATTTATCAGCCTGCTGCCTTCAGGAAGCCCATCCTCCCCATCTGTCAGAGCACAAATCCTCCTCCAACGTTTGACTGATCGAATAAAAATGAGTTTTTCACATTATTTTAAGTCTCAGCTCTGGATTTTGATTATTGCTTGAGGATGGAAGGATGACGCATTTTTGAATGAGTGTTACGCTGTTCAGAAGGATTGCCCTGATTGACCTGACAGGGTTCAGAGCTGAAACAATAAGTCTATTGATTGATAAGTCCATCAACAGAAAGACAGTCAGCAACTACTTTTCAAGCAAAATGCCAAACATTCACTTATGACAGCTTCAATATTGCAAGGATTTGCTGTTTTAAAAAAAAAAATCCTATATGTGATTTATTAATTATCTTTTTGTTCGTTTTGGACTCTTGGTCAGACAGGATTCAAATTGTTATGGACAACCGACTGACTAATCGAGAAAAATAATCAGTGGATAATTCAAAAAACAATTGTTAGTTGTAGCCTTACAGCAATGCTATCAATTTAGTTATAATTTTGAATGTATCTTATTTTAGAAAATCAGTAAGATATGTTGACTTTTGTCTCATTCCACTTCCTGGCATCTCCTTTAAATTCTTCCTCTTTATACTTGAATAAGTTGAGTCCTTATTGAGGTCCTACATGTGATTGGCTCACAGGAATATACTGATATGCGACTCTGACTCTTCCTAACAACCTGATCTTTTCCCCTTGTGATACTAATGATGTAGGAACATCATCACACTATTCAAGAACATTAAAAACATGAAAGGCAACCAGCTGTTATTGTGGAGAGGTGGAACTCATCGGTACATATCTGAAGGAGGTCTAAAGTGTCGCTCACCTCGGCGTACGGTGGCCATGTTGAAGGGTGGCGGGCTGATCTCGGTGTACGCTCGCTCTCTGGGCACGGTGCACTTCATCTCCATGTAGCTGCTCTCTGTGGGGCAGAAGGGCAAACCCGGCAGGTCTTTGATGGTGGCGTAAGGATTCTCGCTGTTCAGAGAGCTGCTGCTCACCGCCACCGCGTCCTTCAGCTCTGCCACCACACAGGAAGCAAAGATATGTGACAGTCAGGAACATGTGGCACAGCAGCCGGACCAAGGTCAGTCTATAATCTGTACACTTTACAAATAAAGACAAATATATATTCGTGTAATCTTTTCATAATTGCACATACAGTTTTATGTAGCATCGTCCTGCAGATGTATGTTTTGCTAATTCTCTGTAGTAGGTAACAGAAGAGCAAAAAGGGTGAAAATAGGGTAATAAACTACCTTTGTTGTAATATTTTCCGAGGCTGGCACTGTAGCTGTAGCTCCGATCAATTCCAAAAGCTCCTGTAAGCAATAAAAGACAATTCTGGCATCTTGATCTTATTTATGGCAAACTAATGAAAGGCAGATAATCCCCTTTGGAAACCTGCAAAATCAATACCAGGTGAGAGCATGCTGGCAATGCAACTACCACTTTTTATGATGGCCTTATTGTTTTTATAGTCTCACATTAAATGTGCATTGTTGACAAGAATGATTTTCTGTCCAAAAGGAAATGGACGATAAACTTTGGTGTATAAAAAGAGAACTTTTCTCCTCAGCTGTCACTGCACGTCTCTTCCCTGAACGGACACTCCTGTGGTTTTGTTGCATCTGGGGTTTTAAAAGCCTTTATCAACACAGGTATTGTCACATTGATAGCTGATAACTACTGCTGGTGGTCAATGCCTTTAAGAGTGATTACTTCTTTGTTAAATACAAACAAATTCAGTGTGATAAAACTTATGAAATAATAAATTATTTCTAGCAGAAGGTGACATTAGCAGCAAGTTGCAGGTTTTACAGATTATTTTTGATGTGGCTGTCCGGAAACCAAATCCTTATTTTTAAATGTTAATCCACTCATTTCATTTTTATTGCTCTAGGTCTATCTGCACAAGGGTCTCCTCTAAATGCTGGTCCTGAATGTGAATCACACAGCGGAGAGAGTCACCCAGACGGACCTGCGTCTTTGCGAGGCTCGTGGTGCTTCCAGTCTGCAGGTAGAGTGGCGTTGCTCTCAACCCCGAACAGGCCCCGCCTCTCCCTCTCCATGTTTTTCACACTGCAGAACAGCTGGTTATTGGTGTTCTGTAAGACAGACAGAATAGTACACCAATCAGAAAGGCAAAAAACAAAATAGCTATATATAATGAAGTAAAGAGCTGTGACTTACTGGGTCAACACTTTACGGTTTATAATTTCATTACCCTGAAAACACTGGATAAATTACATATCAGTGCCGGGGTGGTGTAACAGAGGTGGCATTCACCTTGATGGTGCGGCCGTGGTTGTTGGGGAGGTGTGGCAGCGGAGGCCTGTTCTGGCTCAGTGTGTGGTAGCTGGGGTTGGAGTAGTAGTGGTGGTAACTGTGAGGAACATCTGTAGGCCAAAACAAACAGATGGAATCACGTCTGCTGCAATGAAATTACCTCAAGGGCAATAAAATGCATCTCTGTGGAACAATAATTACAAAAACACATATACACTATTAAAACCACATTCTGACCGAGAGCAGCTATATAAACATCAAAATATAATGACTATTTAATTTAAAAAGAGCTAAATATCTTACTTAATTATGTATTTTAACATTGTTGTATTGGTAAGTAAAACTTCTGAGTAGTACTTGATCCACCACCATATACAGCATATGAATATTGACATACCTGGAATGGCGTATTCAGAGTTGACTGTGCGGCTGGTGGAGAAGGACACGGTCGGCGTGTTGTTCTGTTTGTCCTTCTGCCGGCGGCGGTAGAGCAGCAGCAGAGCCAGCAGCAGGACCACCAAGATGACGAGCACGACGATGCCTCCGATGGCTCCCCACGACTCCCTCTCACCAGGAGGAAGGGGGACCATCACGCTCCCTGACTTCACAAACGAGTCTGTCAAACAGGAGGTGGAAAGAGAAATAAAGTACAGTTCGTTAAAGCTACTATAAGGGATTTTCATTTTGTGTTGATTTTGGCGGTCCCTGTGGACGAAAGTGGTAGTGTTTCCAAGCACAAAGTCCCTCAAGAGAACCTTTCATTTTACTGCAGCAGCGTCTGACAGTCTGCCCTGTGCAGTCCTGGTTCTGGTTCTCTCGTGCCCCATAGAAAGGCGCTATACAAGTGCAAGTCTATTTCTCATTTACCATCAGTAGTAAATTGACAGTTAAAATGACAGCCATAGAAGCCACTCAATTTACAAATGGAATATCAAGCCAGTGACAACTTTTATCCACTACTTCTCGAGAAAAAAAGATTGAAAACATGTTTGGATCTATACCTTGTTTACAGTCTTCTCCTTCACTTTCACACACACAGTCTCCAGTATATCGGTCACAGATGAGGTTGGTCGGACAGGAGCAGGTCTGAGTGCAGAATGGACCAAAACGCCCCGGACTACAGGCTGGAAAACACAAGGTACGAATCACATCCATTACAACTTACACTGATGTAGCTGATGTATTTATTAGTCAATCAACAGTATATTAATCTACAACAATCTTAATTAATAATCGATAAATTGATTTAGCCATTTCTCAAGCTAAATTACACTCTCTGATGTCACCTTGTCCAATGCGAGGGTTTGCTGTTTTTCTTTTTCATATCGGATAATAAACCGAATGTCTTTGCAAGCTACTTCAAACATATCAACATATCCCCCATCAGAAGTCACTTTTCATGTTAGTCTTTAAGACGTTTCCTCCAGAAAATGCACTTCTCTAGTTTCTGTATGACGTTGCACTCACGTATGGAGCAGTCAGTAGCGGTCCAGCCAGGCAAACATTCACAGTGACCGTCCCGGTGGTCGCATGTGGAGTTGTTGGCACAGTTAACACACACTTGAGAGCACTGTTTGCCGTAGTAGCCAGCTGGACAAACTGTAAGACACACACGATGGCATGTGTAGAATTATCCGTAGCGGATTGAATCGAGTTTGAACGTAGAGCGTTTCTGCAACATCTATGATGATTGGTGTGTGATTTATGATGTTAATGCCAACCTTGATCACAGTTGGGTCCAGTGTGTCCAGGGAGGCAATCACACTCTCCTGTCACATGGTGGCAGCGGTACGACTGGTCACAGGATGGACATGACATACTGCACTGGTCCCCATACATACCAGCTCTGCATTCTGGGAGACAAGCGGATAAAGAGTGAGCAGATGTCAGTCCGGTACACTTCTGGTTTTCATCTGATCTGTTTTCTGCTGTTTGTCAGCTGGCTGACGACAACACTCACTGTTCTGACAGGCGACTCCCCAGTAGCCTGGGCGACACACACACGCTCCGTTTTCCCTCAAGCACGTGTCGCTGTTGGGGCAATGCTTGAAACAGGTCTGGTTACAGCGGCGCCCCCACAGGCCCTCTGAACATGGCTCGCTACAGCGAGAACCTGGAGGGAAGAAATGGGAGGGTGGATGAAAATTGGCAATACCACAATGTACTCCATCCAAGTAAAAGTCATGCATCCATAAATGTACTTCAGTAGGAGTAAGCAAATATAACAAGTACAATGTATTCAACTATCAAATGGAAAAATAGTCAACGTGAAGAATGGTTCCTCTCAGAGTTTAAAGTATTGATGCAATAATCTGTGCACGTTTTAGTCCATTTACTACACAATGAGTATATACTATACTGACTGATGTGTAGCGCATTTGATTTCCTTCCATGAACAAAGACATTGGTTTCAAATCATTTTAGAACCGTGAAAATCAGCTTGCAGAGACTTGAAACCTTGTTCAGATAAATAATCTAGAACTGAGCAAGTTGTCCCTTTGATCTGAGTTTATTTATAATCACAAGGCAGTTGCTAGCAAAGACAGTTTTAAAGGATTTCCTTGTTGCTGTGTTTAATGAACCACCAACATCTAAGACTACTATACTCATGTATAACGTCAAATGATAAGCAAATAGAGAAGGAGTGAAAGGGATAATGTTAATTGTAGTTTCTTGCTCTAATTGTTTGGGAGCAGACTATCACATGTTTAGTGTTTTAGCATCCACAATCCTTGCTGAGCTGTATTACAATGTGATCAGTGGTTGGAAGTAACTAAGAATATTAACTGCAAGTACTGTACAGAACATTTTTGTAAATATGATGTATTGTTACAATAAATATCCAGCAGTATTTAAAATAGTCAAAATTCGATCCAGAATGTCAAACTACATCAGTACAATGATACTTATACATAATACATCAGGAACAGTAATACAATATATGATAAAACAACACTCGGGGGTCATTTATTAATGGATGAGTACTTTTAATAAAGTACTTTTTGCTGATTGTACTTCTGCACACAATTTTGGGTGAAGGGCTTTTATTTGTGTTTTTATATTGCAGTATTTTCACTTACTGTTTAAGTAAAAGATCTGAATACTTCCTCCAACACTGAATGTGATAATAGCGTTAAAATTAAAACGCATAAATATAAACTCTGTCATGTATTGCCCATCTTATACAGCTTTTAAAATGAAAAATAATAGCAGCAGGCAAAGTAGAAAACCTCTGGTGCAGGGTAAAAAATGTTTGTCACGATGTGAATTTTAGGTGATTTGAAGTCAACGGTGGTCCTTTAAGTCAGAGAACAGTACAATCCGGATCAAAGAGAGACCGAGTGGTTTAAAACCTGTGGCTCCGTCAGTTCTGTTGGTACCAAAGCCGAGCTGGCAGCGACACCAGGAGGACGTCATCACTTACCCCACCATCCTGGCAGACAGTGGCACTCCCCGGTGGCAGCCTGGCAGCCGTCGGCATGAACACAATCACACCTCTTCAGGCAGCCTGGCCCAAACGTCTCCATCTGCACATGTGAGCAAATGCCAACGGGCACAGAATTGTCAGGGGAATCTCTTCAACATTGGGCCAGCTCAGTCAGAGTCAGACAAAATACTACACTGGCAATGTGTGGTTGTATAGACAGCCTGGTGGGTTGGCATAGCGGAGACACGAGGGGCACGCGTCCAAATCACAGATTAAAACATACAGAGGGTGAGGTAAGGGATGAAAAGCTGGACAGCATTTCTGAAGACTGTCCAATCAGAACCCGACATGTTCTGTATGATTATCACCCTTATGATTTGTGTAATAGGCTTATCAAAGATAGCAGTGCATTTGTCCACTCAGCTCGACATACAATAAACGTACAGCACATTTTTCTTATCTTCCACAGTTAGCGTTATTTTACAAAGTGACGTGTGTTTTCATGCAACGCTGTGGCTTTAGTCCAGGGCATTTTCTGTTGCTTTGGGAGATGAAGGGATAATAAGTTTAACAAGTGATCTTTTCATTAAAACGGTGCACCCTATGCTATGTCAATTAATTTTATTCTATATTATTGCATGTATATTTTATATAAAGTATATATATTTTTCTACATATAACGAGCATCTTCGGCACAAAAATGTCTTCCGGTATTGACAAAGTTCCATCTTATCTTACCTTTTTATTTGCAGTTTATTAATTTTTTTATCAAAATTTTTTCTGTGGTTAACATCAAAGTAATTTAAATTGTATTAAATAAAACGGATAATTGTCAGTGGTGGCTGTTAGCTCTGGCTGGAGGTTAGAGTTTACCCCCATTTCATTTAAAAAAAACTGGTGAAATAATCTACTGCAGAGTGATGTGAATAGTACAATTTCTAGGTTTCTTAATATATATATATGTTTTGGTCTAGTTTGAGATTATCTGATCCTCTCCTCCGTACCACTTCATAAACAAATAGGCAAAGCTATAAAGCCTCATGTTCAGACATTTACCGGGCACGACTGGTCACAGCGCGCCCCCTGCCAGCCGGCTGTGCAGGCGCAGGATCCATCTGCAGGGTTACATTTTGCCCCGTTGGCGCAGTGGCAGGTGGCGTTGCATCCTGGGCCCCAGGTTCCCTCAGAGCAGGGGGTGGAACAGTCCGGCCCATGCCAGCCTGCAGACACACCAAAGGGCCATCAGCCATGTTTGATAGAATGTTATTTCACCAATTTTGCTCCAGTCTGTCAATAAGTCAAGCGTTGACCTGTCAGGCAGTCAAACATTTCCTCTTTCACAGTGATCACGTCTGTGTGAATATTTTCTTACCCTCTTTGCAGAAGCAAGTCCCGTCAATAGGCGAGCAGTCGACGAAGTTTTCACAGGAGCACTCCAGGGAGCAGTTCTTGCCGTAGGTGCCACTTTTACAAAGATGCTCACAGTGAACCCCCTGCAATAATTAAAAATATTAACTTTGATGATAAACCTAGACAACATATAACAGGTGAGACAAATATACAATAAAATAGGTAATCAGATCTGAGCACAGAAAATGTCAAATTATTCATTATCTTCATTTATAAATTTCTTCATTGAATCCAAACTAAATAATGCTAAACTCCACCACTCACCGTATAACCGGGGGCACACCGGCATCGTCCCGTGGCGCTGTCGCACACCCCTCCGTTCACACACAGACACGGCGCCAGACAACCGTGACCGTAGAAACCGTGAGCGCAGGTCTCGTTGCAGAACAGTCCGGCCCACCCTGGCTGGCATGTGCACTCTCCTTTCATCGGGTGGCAGCTGGACAATGAAAATAGAGGTAAAGGTGATGAAAGTGCTGACTCTGCAAAAGAAAACAATGAGGAGCTACACTCCGAAATTGCATTTTTATCATTAGGACGTGGGTATTCACTTCTGTCCATATTTTTTTTAATTGATATAGTAATATTTGACAAGCAGAGCCGCTCTGAAATCGGAAACAATCCCATTGGTTGAAAAACATCTCAGCTGGTGGTGCCAATGAACTTGAGGACCAGTTCAGCTAGACTAATTAGCAAACGTGCTCATCCACACAGGTGTTTTTAATTATTGTGGTTGATTAGGTGATTAGTTGCCCCACCTCCACCACAGGTGCAACAGGAGAGTGAGAGAGATGTGCATCGAGCACAGACTGCACACAGTCCTCAGAAGAGGTCTAATCGCGTGGAATGAAAACACCTGTGGTGCGTTTGACTTTTGAAAAGGAGTTGCCTGAAAGAGCATTGGACAAGAAGGGGGCTTTTTAGCACTAATTGCTGTGGTCATAAATTGTGCGGTTGAAATACAGAGGAAGTCGGAAAGGATTAAGATGTTGCTGGACGCTGCCGGAGTATTTTTGAAGGTTGTGCACACAAACTCGCGGTTGTTTTATGAACACAGGTGGCAGCGTCGAGCTCATCAGACCTACCAGCGAGAGGTGTTGAGGACTTGAAACCATACTTATGACAAGCCTTGCAAAGGTAAGATGTTTGCTTTATTGGCAGTATGTATAAGAGATAAGTCTTGATTTTGTAAAATACCTTGAGTAAACCCTTCCCACTTTCATGTGAACCCATTCACTGTGTTAACCAACAAGGACTGACGTCTGAGGAGTGTATGAGCTAAGTTAGCATGTGGGGCCACCAGTAGCTGGCTAACTTACCTAAAATGGTGTGTCTTAGGCTCTGCTCACTGAGATTTTGCTCAACCATAATTGGATAATCTCTGCCACAGGGAAATGTTTGCGTCACTTAAACCAGTTTTTCCTGATGCCATCAACTCACCTGAGTGTCTGCTTGTCCTGGCAGAGACACTTGCGTTCACAGTGCATGCCGTATTTGCCCGGTGTACACATTCTGTCCCTGCAGTGTGGGCCGCTGAAGCCCGGCTCGCAAAGGCAGCCTCCGTCGATGTTGTAGCAGCGTGCGCCGTTAGCGCAGTCACACACACCTTTACAGCCCTGACCATACGTGCCTGCAGCACACTCCTCGTTACACCTGAGGGCAGCAACACAGAAGGTTGGATAGACACACGGAAGAGCTGGACGAGATTTGCACATCAATGACAAAATGTTGAATAGTTTAAATTTCAGTTCAGTGAGTAGAAATCATGGAATCAATTTACTGCACACAGAATGCTGATATTATCCAACCCAGCTGGGCTGTGGTGCTTTAATACCAAAGGACATCAAATGTAGGAGGAAAATACCGAATCAAGATTTCTCCAGAGAGAAAACGGTTGTATGTTTGGGTTCTTCTCTTAGAGTGGAGAAAGGAGCTGTCCCTTGGCATGAATGGTCTTTAAGGAAGGCTACAGGCACAAGAACAGTCAAACATATACACACCTAGTACCGGTGAAACCTTTAGCACACTGGCACTGTCCAGTTTCGGGGTCACATTTGCCCCGGTTGTGGCAGACACACTCATCGGCACAGTTTTGTCCAAACCTTCCCTCTGAACATCGCACCGTGCAAACTGCACCCTGCAGAGTAACGAGGAAAAAAAACATTGAGGCAGAAAGAAATGCCAAGTGAACGCAGATGCATCACTGCAAGAACTGGAACGAGACATCGACATGGCAACTTTCGCAGTTACTCAGAAAATAAGTGGTTAGTTTGCTCCCTGATGAGAGCACAACCTATTCTCCCCTCGTGCATGTCTTCCAAATTTTACATTAGGGGAAAACCTTGCATCTGCATGTCCCCAGAGATGACCGGTTGTCTCTGTCTTTGGACAACAAGTCAGAGACTTGTCCAAAGTTTGGAGAAAGCTTGAAAGTCAGGCTAATTCAAAATCTGGCAACCTCCACAGATAACATGAAGGTCGGTGTCGGTGCAACGCTTTAACTTGAAAACATACCGTCCATCCAGGCGGGCAATCGCAGATCCCTTTGCCTTTACAGATGCCTCCATTCTGGCAGGGGCACCGTGCCTGGCATTTCCTGGGACACGCCTTCTCACAGCTGGGGGGGGGGGGGGGAGGCGAGAGGATGGAGTCGATGCTTAATAACGGCTTAATGGACCACTTTAGTGAAAAACGCTACATGTGTCCTCCTGGGGCATTCCTGAGGACTTAAGTAAAGGTTTTGTTCTACAGTAAAAGTGAAGAAAATAAATGTTTGCAGCATTTCTATGAAACTGGTTATGCAAGCACCAGCCTAGAGGTGTTTATTTTGTTTTGTATGTTTATGCTCATGTGAAGCACTTTCAGTTGCCATTCTATCTGAAATGTTCTATATAGACGAAACTTATCTTACCTGAACTAAGTCCATTTACTCAATTAAGTAAGATTTTGAGCTTCTTCTACTTCAGTATTTCTTTTTTCTGCTACTTTATACTTCTACTCCACCACAATTAGGCAAATCTTGTTATTTTTATTCCTTTTTCTGTTTGATAATGTTAGTCACTGGGTACAGAACTAGAGCGATAATGCAAATTATAATCAATAAATCATGATGTGTTATAGAAGATAAGACTTTAATGATCCCCGTGGGAAATAAAATATTTGTCCCAACTTTACTAGCTGCAACATTAAAGTGACGCACACATTAATGTGTCAATAATTATAATATACAAAATGGGTAATTCTGCAAAATGATTGCTTTTACTTTTCATACTTAAAGTATATTTGTATGCTGATATTTTTGTACTTTTATTCATCTGAATGTATGACTTCATTTTACCTTTTAAAATTTGAAAACTAACTAAAGTAACTCTAGCAGTTTTATACAAACATAATGACTTTTGGAGACAGCATTTAGTAGTTCATACAGCCCTATTATATTCTACTAAACTACTCTGAAGGAAAGCAGTAAAAGTAAAACAAAAAAAGGTGAGGTCAATAAAGACTAACAGTAGCTCTCTGATTACTGGAAGGCTTGGCATTTCAACAGCTCAGTGGGAACCATCAGCACGGTTGGAACGTGTCTTCAACCAATAAGATTTCTTGGCTAAAACTACCTCTTGTCCAATTCAGTGTTGGGATATTATATTTTCTAATACACCCTTGAGGTGAAATAATATGGACGTACTTCAAATGCACAATTCATCAAGGAGCTTTATCCAATGGTCAGTGTTGCCAAGCCCCCTTTCTTATTCAGCTGGAGGTGGTGTGTTGTTCACATTGGCAGTAAAAGAGTTTCCACTAATATTTAGTGGGGAAGAGTTTTGATTGCTTACTCATCCTCGGGGGCAACTAAAAACGAGGCGTAACAGATGACTCATTAACTTCATGGATAATAAAGTTGTGGAAACAAATAACTCGGATCTGTGATGGACAGACCTCCTGAGAAAATTAAGATAAAGTGTAATACTGTGATGTGTAATGAAGTGAGGTATCAAGTGTCTCCTAAATTACATAATTAACTATACATACTATAAAAATGGCTTATACTAAAATTGACATTGTGTCAATTTCAGCTACGTTAGCTGCATAAGCAAAGGATGGCAGTGTGGGTTTGGTTCAGACTTGAATATCTCAACAACTTTTGGATGGATTGCCATTCAATTTGATAAAGACAGTCATGGTCTTTGTTGATCCCTTGATTTCCTCTAGCAGCAACTGTGAAAAAGGGGAACCATTCCAAAAATACTATATTTATTTAGGAATCGGATAAAAGTAATGAACCGCCTAGTATGCAAGGCTCCCGTTTAATATTGATTTTTATTTTTGTGCACTTACAAAGTCCCTGTGAATCCGTCCCGACATAAACACTCTCCGGTTGCTCTATCACAGGATCCTCCGGTCCCACACTTGCACCTCTCCTGACAGCCCTTCCCGAACTTGCCCGCTGGACAGGACTCCTCGCAGTGGCGTCCTATGAACCCCGGAGGACACTGACACGTCCCCTTGACGGGGTCGCAGAGAGCTCCGTTCTCACACTTGCACTGCTGACTGCAGCCTGGCCCCCATTGTTTGTCATCACAGGCTGAAAGGCAACGGGACAAACAGTAGTTTATTGATTAAGAAGTATGCTAAGATACTGAAACACAACCGTATTCTGGTTTATTCAGGCAAAATAGTTTTTAAAATATGAATTGGATGTTTGGTTTATTGGATTAGCTTTTTTAAATTTAATCTCACTTTCTAAATTTGATATATTTAATGCTACCGGTTACTGGATTCTAGATTAAACTAGATTGTCATTAATACTACCTGGGGGGGGAAATGTAGTGTTTTTATTGGGCACCTCACTTTGTAAGACTTTTCTTGTCCAAGAAAAGTATTTTTTTTGTTTTCCAGTACCAACACTACTCGTGTAGTTAAACAGCGACACACATTCTCACTTTCATTGCGCACATTTTGCAAGGATTCAAACCAGTCAGCTTCCAGTAATTCGCCTTCTTCCCTAAACACTGAGTCAAACCTGCTCTGCAATGCTGGAAATGAAATAAAAACACCGACGCAAAATATGATTACTGCTGATTATTGTAACTTGCACATGATGCATGTGCGATCATTTAGTGTCAGGTTTGTTTCTCCTCATGCTGTTTTCCTCCCATACACTGTGGTGTACACTTACAGTAACATATGATGTCATGAAAAACAAATACACAGAAATAAATCAGATTTAAATTCAACAACACAGATGAAAAACGAGAGCGGAAGAGCTCGGGAAGGAGATAAAGTACTGACTCTTCCAGACATTACTGTCGATGTCCCTCGTGCTTCCACATCCAAATCTCCCTCTTTTGGTCCTGCGGTGTTATATTACCAACAAATAATTTCGACTTGGCAGGGAGATTTGCATGGAGCTCACAAGATGGACGAGTTTGGACGAGGTTCATTTTACAGAAGCTTGAGGATCAGCTCCGGCGGGGGTTAGAGTGCAGTGCAAAGATTCACACAAGGTTTGGGTTTCAATTCATGATGAAGAGATCTCAGTCCACTGGGTCGCCTTATTGGTCAAGGGTGCATTCTTCAAATTTGTCATCGGTGCCTTACGACTGTGTTGCACATCATCGAGAAAATGTGATATCCAATAGCACTGACGTAACGCATGGATGGCCGTCGGTGAACTTGAGCTAAAAACAAGAGCCCCCCCCCTACCGTTGCCCCTGCAGCACTCATGCCCTACCTCAGCTTTTGAAAAGCACAAGGACTGCTTTGACAATAATTACACAGAGGGTAGAGTAGAGCCAAATTTGGCCTGGAGCAAAGCGCACTGCCATGGACTGTAGTGTTTATTGCACTGGACGCGGAGCAGGACCCTTGCTTTTTGTTTTGTTTAAATGAATCGTACCTTCACGTGTTCTGTGTGGGCATTGGAGAGGGGCTCTCTGTCACGTTGACGAATGAGAAACTCAGCTGGAGCAGCGATTATGTTTACACAGACATTCTCTAGGACAGCAGGGGAGATTTACTGAAGGGTCTGCAGCTCAGTCGGCTCAAGAACTGAGGGGGCCGATGCATCCAGACAGTAAGATGAGTGACTAGCTGAAATGTGCCAGATTGGACCTGCTGTTTTTGAGCAACCAGCCAGTGTGTTTGCTTATCGTCACGTAAACATGAGCAAAGCGATGTTGAGTTAGTTTACCTTCATCAAATGCACTTAACTCGGCTTAATTGTGTCTTACTTTGATTTGATCGCAGTAACAACAAGCACAGATCAATCCAAAATTGCCAGAAGGTTGACATTTCACACCGAAGGGGAATTCATGGCCAACTTTCCATGTAAGAGTTTGATTATTTATCACAGTGACGCAACAAAACAGCGTTACGACCACACAGACTCTCTGAACTTGTCCTCTCAGGAGACTTAAAAGCTTAACTTCATTTCTGTGATGGAGTTATGAACATGTAATCGATACAGACCATCATTAACATGACCTCTACAGTGATGCATACCAGTATCTGTAATACTGCGTGCATGTAAACCCACTGACTGACATACACTTCAGAACTGGCAACTCTTCACTGTCTTTTATTAGGAATGCACATTGGTATGGTGGGAAAATTCTTGCCTTTCCCCTGAGAATTGTCCAAGCAGTGGTTTGGGTTTTGCTTGCGTACAAAGTCCACATCATCTCCTGGATCTCTTAAACAACCCTCGCTGCTCGTTTTTGATTGCAGCACTCTGCGTCCCTCGATCAAAATCTGCCCTGAAACGATGCCTACGTAAAGCATTAAATATTTTGACATGACATTTTGTAGCTCCCACTGAGCCGCAATTCCTGCTTTTCTCTTACCTCAACCATTGCAATTACCAAAATGTTCCTGTTTTTCATTCTCTCCCACTCTTCCTCGCTTTTTGTTGGAGGTGGAATGCAACCGATTAAACAAGTACTGTACTTGAGTACAAAGTCAATGTACTCTTTTAATCCACTACATCTTAAATGGAATCATTGTACTTTTTACTTCTACATTTGACTTTTTTTTTATACCATTCCTGTTCAGTGAGGTTTTGAAGGCAGTACATTTACTTGTGGAGTATGTACATAGTGTGGTACTTTTACTTAAGTAAAAGAACTGAATACTTCTTTTAATGCTTTTTTACATTCTGCCATGTATAGAACTCCCCCCTTTTCTCCATATTCATGGGCAAAGAGTCCTAAAAGTGGTCGGCATGAAAACCTCAGTCCCCTCTCTCCTCTTTCCCATACTTAGATAGCTCAACACACAGGCATCCAGGAAGTATCAGGGCTCCTTCTGCCAAAAATACTCCATTATAGGACGATACTGTGGAGCCAAGGCTGGAAAGAGGAGTGGAAGAAGAGAAAAGAGCAGAGTGAAAGAAAATTGAAGTGAGTTGGAGGAGTAGGAGGAGGAAGAGTGTAAGGAGAGACAGAGAGACCTGGTCCTTGCAAGAGAGAGAGGGGTAACTTTTTCCATTTCCCCTTCCCATCATCCCCCTGTCAAGGCATCAACCACTACCCGTTAAAGCTAATTCCCTCTTTCTGTAGAGGAATAAGAGGGGGGGCTGTGTACCACTGACCCAGCTGACTGCGTTGAAACGGGCTGAAGGTGGAAAACTTGATTACAGTGAGGGGGACAGCAGCCCCGCGAAGCGTGGCTCTGGTTTCACACGCCACGTTGTTTGGACGATCACATTCAAGGAGATTTCAGACAAACTGGGTTCGACTCGCTGTTCTGAGTTGGTGCCTTGAATAACTATTATATAATCATTTCTGCTGACTTTAGTTTCGTGAAAGAAGACATAACAACTAGAAGAAGCAGGTTTATTGTCTCTCTCTTAACTCTTTCTTTAATGCACTGTGGCTACTTTCAGTACATCACGTAGTATTTATCTCGCAATGCTATTTCGTTACGTTTGTTGGAGTTATTATTATTCATTTTGAATAGTAACTGAGTCAGAGGTGGACATGCAGCTCCTTCTGGTCTGACATTCATGACTCATTGCTGTTGATGCGGTAATGCTCCCTTGCCGTTTCCATTGGAAAGGCCTTCTTTCTGTGTGTGTGATGGAGTGGTGTATGTGATGATCAGCCACTTGACTAATGGCCAGTTGTCTTTTCCTGGTGTGTGTGTGTGTGTGTGTGTGTGTGTGTGTGTGTGTGTGTGTGTGTGTGTGTGTGTGCACGTGTGTGCACACCTGAAGAGTGAGGGAAAAGAGAAGGCGCTGGGAGAAAAAAAAAAAGCAATCGAGAGAGTGAGGAAATGTCTGAGCGAAGGGGAAAAGACTGATTCATACCGCTGGAGCAGTCGTCTCCTCGCCAGCCTCCCTCACACTGGCAACGGTCTGGAGCGACACATCGACCGTGGACGCACTCCTTGGTGCAGTGAGCTGTTGATGGGAAACACACTTTATAACAGAGCTGGCTTTGTGGAGACATACAGCATGTGGTGCGGATCAGATCAGCCAATGGTTCCCAACTGTATTCTTTGTGTGATGAGCCCAATAAGATGAGCTCAAGAACCACTTCACTAACTCTGGTCCTTCGAATGGAACCTGGTGTGATTTAGCACTCATGATTACATCAAAGTGGAAATCGTTGCAATGATTGTTTTTCACACAAGACAATGTGATCCTGGAATTGTATGCGTTTAGACTTTGGCTACGGTTGAATCTTTTTTTTAAATGACATCCTTATGTCTTTTCCTAACTACTTTTCCTTGACCTCTATGGAAAACGTCATGATGTGAAGGAGAATTCATGAGGATTTAGGAAAAGGACAACTCACTGTTCTTACACTAGGCTATGGATATTTTTTAAAGCAACAGCGACAAACTCAATGCTGAAACAGAATCGCACCTCCTAAGAGGATGTTTTAAATGTATCCGTAGTGTACAATTCAACGGCAGATTTTATTAGCGGCCGACTGGTGCGTCGCTTTAAATGTCGTTGTCGCAAGGAACTGTGGGACGGCATTATCTCCTTAGGATGGCCCAGTGTTCCCTATGCTAAGGGACATAAGACGGGAAGCATTGAAGCATCTTTCCTTTGCGTTTCAACCATATCGACCAGCTTTTCTCTTGGCTGCCATTTAGATACTGAGGAAGACCCAGTGAAGGTCTAAACCAGTCGGTGTTCTCCCATTGTTCTTTATAACTTTGATATGCGCTAAACTAATTCCAACTACATCCTTAGCTAGATTCAGAGGCTTCTCTTTGTTCTACTATACTAGTTTTCACACAATCTCAATTGCAGCATGTAGTGTTGAGTTCCAGCTTACATCTGAACACTGAAGAAGCTGAGTTACTCTTCTATCTTTCCACGCACACACTGGTACCTGTAGAAGTATAGTCTTGTTGGGAATCACTTGTACAGGGCATATACTGTATAACTACTGGTGTTATCACAGATGTCTATCAGACCAGTAAGAAAATCACTTTGAACACTGAGAACTCACTTGATCAACTTGCTATCTGCCAATTCTTCTTTAAATATATTCTTCCAATAACTTTGATGTTACTATATTTCCTTTTTGTAAAATCCTCAAGTATCTAATTATGTGCGTCCTGTTTGTGTGTGAAACACTGTTTAAAGAAAGGGTGCTACGGAAATGATTATTAATATTACTAAAGAGCACGTGTTCAATCTATTTCAGAAGGGCACTATTTCAAGGGTGTGCTTTTTTTTTATTCAATTAAAAATCTATTCAACTGAATTGCATTCTTTCCCTCCTAAATGTGTTCCACCCATCATAAACAGTGTGTGAGCCGTCAGTCCGACAGCTGGGCTCGACCATACAATTGAAAGCACCAGTGCCATTCATACTGTCAAGGAGGCTCCTCTTAGAAAGCCAGTCTTTGAGTTGTTGGTCCCTGCCGGCATCATCAATGGTTCTGCTAGTAATTAAGTTGATTCAGACATGCATTCATGACTGCAGACTAATAATTCAGCCAGAGATCTCTTCAGTTTTGGTTACACTAGACAAGTGTTTTCTAACCAAATGCTGTGTAAAGCACATGGTGTTTTTCTTTTAAATAAACAATAATTGAACTGATTATTTTCTCCTCTCTAGTTCAAGGTGTTTGGAAGCTGGAGATTTCAGGGATCTAAGAAAAGGCGTACACACCATCCAATGAAGGAGGTAAGTGTAATTATATCTAATTATATGTATTTAGGAAATAAAGAAACAGTGTATAGAAAGTGGGTGTGGGAGGAGTCCTACACGACACGTTGAAGGTTGAGATATTTCAATTATAGAGCTTAAAACGGCAATCAGTCGGCTCCAGTCTGCTTTTCTGAAGTCAGTCAGTAAAATCAAAGGCTTTTGTGTTTGGCTACAAAAAACTCTATATACACACACACACACACACCACACACACACACACACACACACACACACACACACGCACACACACACATGCAACACTGATGTGAAAGATGGCGCAACAATAAGCAATAAGCAACAATAAGCAAAAATACATATTATCTCTGCCGAATGAAAACATTCATCTCCAAAATGTCGGTTTTTGAAGCACAAAGCACAGAAACCTTGTCATTACCATCATGCACTGATGAGATCATCCAGTGATGTGTGCAAAGGTTTGTAAAGCTGAGGTAGAATTTTCTCAAGCCTTGCGGGCCATGTATGGTTTCGCTTTATTTATATAGTATGTCACCGCTGACTGTCGGCAATAACGCTGCATCAGCAAGCTGTTGACAGCTGCATCATTTGGTATTTTCAGACGACAACTGTCATTTATTTTAACTAGCGCACCCAAACATTTATTGTGAAACACGACGACCTTAAATTGACAATGAACTTTACAGT
This sequence comes from Anarrhichthys ocellatus, assembly GCF_004355925.1. Classification (NCBI taxonomy): domain Eukaryota; kingdom Metazoa; phylum Chordata; class Actinopteri; order Perciformes; family Anarhichadidae; genus Anarrhichthys; species Anarrhichthys ocellatus. The sequence goes on along the minus strand of NW_022280069.1, from coordinate 475,772 downwards.
AAAGTAGTTCAAGTTAAGATTAGGGGTGAGCTGATAGGCTTATGATTACTTTAATCACATAAAAAGCTCAGTTTCTCCAGGTGATTCCATGCTAACTGACTCCATATGTAGGAATGTTTTCCACATTCAAACTAATTTGATTTCCTTTTATTTCTGGATCTACAAAACATGCGTAATCTAAAGGATGACATGTTGGTGTATTTGTTTCTATCGTGGTCCCAAGGTGTTTGAAGAAAGACACAGAACAAAATAAAACTAAAGCAAATCTAAGTAATTATTCTCATCAAAACACATAAAATACAACAAATAGTTTTATAGTGTCTCGTGTTTTGGACAACTTTACTGTATTCATTAGAACTGTCCGTAGTGTTAAAGTTAAGCGGAGTGAGTTTGCACACTGCTCATATCAGTGTTTCATATGATTCAGTTTCTGTTGTTCTGTGCTGAGCTGTGCAGGCAGCAGAACCACCCCTCTGAACTCATCAGGAACAGATGCCTCGTTGATGATATAATAGTTGCTGAAATGACGTGAAATCCTTGAACTAATATGAAAATTATGAAGATGGTTTTCATAGTGTCAGCAACACGCAGTTAAGTTTAAAGTTCCAGTTAGAACAGCCAGTATCAGCATGAGAAGAACAGAACCCATAATTGTGGTAATTCCAGTGTCATGTGCTGCTCATATTGACTCTGCATCTTGCATGGAAAAGAAAAAAAAGAAGACGTTTTGGAATTGTGCTGGATTACTACATGGTCTCCTTCACATGTGCACCAATAGCTATACTTTCAGGAAACTATGAAAGGAACATAATCAGTTTAACACTCTTAATCTATTACATTACAAAAATGTATCGAGCTCAAACTGTCCGAGGAATCGGACAGAACATTCCATTACATAGACGTTTTTTGACTGGATATATTCTTATAGTTGATTTTGAGAACTCTTCATAATTCTGTTTATACACAATATTTGCTTGCAATGTAGTACTGATGTTGCCCACCCATGGGCGGGACCAGGGGCGTAGCTACCACTGAGGACACTGAGGTCATGTCCTCAGTATTTTCTCTGGGATTTGGGGCTTTTCAGCAAACTACGGAGACGTGTACAATCTATAAATAAAAAGCAACACTTTGTGGACATTTACCAAGCTGATTCCAGTATTATTTTGCTATATATTTAGATTTGACAACTTTAAGGTCAACAAAAAGAGATACAGTTAAGATTGCTTTTGATGCTTAGAGGTGGTCTCAATAACTTTGAAATTTAATCTTAAAATAGCTTCTGCTACATTTACACAAATGTACATTAATGTGCACTGTCCCTGTTAATTCAATAAAGTAAGTATTCAACATTTATCTTAATGAAGGGGGATTTGTAACTTAATGTAAATGATTAAGCTGTTCATGTTAGTAAATATGAAACATTTAAATAACACTGAACTGCTCTGATGGATGGGATTTGGAGGAGTTCACTTGGACTCAGTACCTATGTTTTAAAAGAAATACTGGGTACGGTCCTATGGGACAAGACTATATATTCAATGACACACACCTGAGTGTCTTTGGTACTCTGTGACTGACAAACAGAGAGAACTTTTTCTAATGTAGGCTAATAAAGGAGAAATCTTAAGCTGAACACTCAGTGATCACACAGTGATCCAGTCCTTGGAAAGCGGAAATTAAAAATGACACCATTAAAAAGCAACTGAAATAAATAAAGTATATCTAAATATTGAGATTGTGTACCTGACTTTTTAACTCCTCTACAAGGTGGGCATGAAAGAAGGCGAGGGCCTGTGGATCAATTTACTTTGTCATGTATTGCGGTGATGGTGTATTAAAACTTCTCTGAACTGAATATTGCCCAAAACTTATGTTCTTCTCAAAGACTGTTTCAGCTTTCCGACTGTTTGTCTCAGTGATTTAAAAAAGAAAGAAGAATTGATCAATAAAAAGGTTTCCATAAATACTTACGGACACATTTGTCTCTGCTCTCGTAGTAGCCTGGACAGCACTGGTATCTCTTGCGGTAGTCTGTCTTCACCGCCTGCCTGTAGGCCGTCTTGTAGGTGATCCTGAAACAATAACGCAGTCAAACAGGACGCTTTGACCCTCCGCTGAGAGGAACAGGAAGTCAGCCGCAACAGGAAAAGAGTCATCGCGCTGCTGCTACCTGTGGCGCATGCATCTGTAGGAGGTCCGAGGGTCGGAGCAGGGCTCCTCCGTCACGTGGTCGTAAGGATGAGAGTAGGACTCTTTCACTGAGGTGGTGAAGCTGAAAAGCAGAACATCACAAGCACTGTCAATCATTCACAGTCCAAACAAAACGTATCCTGCTCTATTAGTTAAACTAAAATGTGAGGATTTGAGGATTTTTCTTTTTTATATTATACAAAACTGAATATATTCTGGTTTTGGACTGATGTTCAAATAAAACAAGCAATCTGAATACATCACCCTGACTTGTGGGAAATGATTACAGACATTTAAACTGTTTTCTGACATTTCATGCATAAAGCAATTAATCGTTTGATGAATCCGCTGATTATTTTCTCAACCAATCATGAAAGAACTCATTTGTTGGTGCCCTAGATGAGTCCTAATGACTGTGGGGATCCCGGTGGCTGTAGAGTCTTATAAGAAATGCATTACAGCCAAATCAAAAGTTATATGAATTGTGCTTCCTTAATCCACTCACTGGGAATTCTGTGGATTCATAAAGTGTAACAGAATTAGCTCAGATGAAGAAGAAGAAAAAAAAAAAGCCAATCAGTGCTTGAAAAAGTACTTATCTTGGATTTAGGTGAATTGTAGAAAGTGTTTTTGAAAGCTATGGATCCATCTAAATAGCTACACATCTCTGGATAGAAAATAGCAATGACCACTAGCCGTAATGGTGTTTAATTTGATTGTCAGGTAACCATCAATTTTTATTCTGTAAACCATTTTCTGTGCAAAAGCAATAAAAGTGGGGAAAGTTAGTTCCTGCCTCTACAGATCAAGTATAAAACAGTGAGGCTGCTTTTTTTTCCCTTAAAAGTTTACTTTGTAATTGATGTGATGAATGAATGTCTTGACCAACCGATGATATAACAGCAACATATATTTGCTTGTGACAGTGAAGCAGGCCTCACCTCTCCCACAGGCTGCACACATTGGGGTCTCTTGGGTTCAGAGAGTAGCTTAGACCAATCAGGAGGCTCAAAAGCAGCAGGGCGGCGGAGCTCTGCACAGTCGGCATGGTCCTGAGGGGAAAAAAGTACAGACATTTACTGAGGGATGCAAAAACCCAAACATTTCAGCGAGGACAGCACCGGGCCAAAACATATTCACGTTATTATTTGCTGACAAAATAGATGACGGACACAATAAACAAAACATTTGTACGATGCAAAGCAATTTGTGAAGGCCATGTTGAAGAGGTGATTGAAGAGGTTTTCTGAGGTTGTTTAATTGGATTTCTTTACTGTATTGGAAATTATTAGCAGTCCAACTCATTTACTTGCCTTATTGTCCAATTTTAAAACCTAAAATCCCCAAAAAAGTGAATGTGTTTTTGAAGTTTCTTCGCTGAGGGACAAATCTGAGCAGCCATGAAACAAAGCAATAACTTTGTGGCTCTCTGTGAGGAGAAAGTACAATGGAAAATCTTTCACACACAGATGTGGTGGGGGGGAGTTCCATTCCTTCTCTCAACTAGAGATTTACAATCATTGTTTTTGTTTTCCATTTACTATAATCAACATTTCACAGCGTGGCAGATAGAAAGATTAATTGAAAGCTGGTTCTCTGTACCTATAAATTGCGGTTAAGCCACTGACTGTTAAAGAGTTCGTTAAACGCTCGGCAGAGGTGAGGCAAAGAGCCAGATTTAAAGCGCAACGCTGTCTGCTCCCGCCGAGCTTCACACCGTCTCAACAGGGTTCATAAAACACAGGCATCAGGAGACAGGCTGACAGCAGACGTGGTAGAGTGAGAGCAGAAGTAAGAAAGAAAAGCAGAGAGAAGGGGTTCGGAGTCAAGAAATGTGACTCCCTACTTCATCCTGACCCCTATCAATCAGTGCTGCAGTGAGGCCTCCACACTCCTCGGCTGTCCCCTCCACACTCCAGCAACATCTGGATCTGATCAGTGCATCGGCCCAAGAGAGCGCCTCGGCACGGGGACCCTGTTGGGCTCTCAGGGAGCAAAAGGGAGGCAAGGTTTTCCCCTTTTTCCCCCCCTCACAAATGTCCCATGGAAACGAACAGAAGTTCAACAAGGCCAGTGGTGTGAGCCCTCTGGCAAAAGCGTCGTGGGAATGCAACAGCATTTCTAGAGAAAGGAACGTCATGTTGACATGGGATCAGTCAGGCCTGTTGCTCCCCTCTGTTTTCTCAACAAGTCACGCCTGACAGAATTACTGTTCCAGAGCTGCTCATGTCATCTACTCGTGGCCTTTAGGAGATTTCTGATGGGACAGTGACATTGTAAACACCAATCAAGATTATGTTCTTCATGAAGAAACATCTTAGATCTCAGAGGGAGGAACAACAAATGTCTCTCTTACTGGTAAAACTTAGGCTATCCTCAACAAAGTTTCATGAAATGTCACATTTTTGAGAGTTTTAAGCCACCATCACCGATGACAGTTAAGGCAACTAAAACTTTACCAAAATGTTACCCTAAGAAGTAGTGGAAGATTTCTGTCAAATAAGGTAAACTTAAAACTAAATCAATAAACTAATATCTGCATGCTAACATGCTCACAATTACAATGCTAACATGCTGATGTTTAGGTAATGTCCACCATGTTTGCCATTTTAGTTTAGCATATTAGCAAGTTAACATTTCCTAATCAACTCGGCAAAGTACAGCTAATGGGAATGTCATTAGTCTTGCAGAAATGTTGTCATACCAAGTACATAGAATAAAATAAAGTGTTGACCTGATTGTGGCTCTCAATGAACAGTCTGTGGGTCACCAAAGTCATTAAGGTTCATCTGCTGGGGACCTTGAATGTCTGTCCAAAATTTCATGGCAATCCATCCAACAGTTAGATATATTTCAGGCTGGACCAAAACTACTACAAAATGCACTTTCTTTCACATGAAATGCACATATTTGCATTTTCAGCAATTCTTCTCATTTTGGAGGAAAAATGCTGATGCACACAACAAAAAAAGACTTACTTTTGGCTTTTTAAAAATGAGAATGGATTCTCCCATGTGGATTGTGTCTCCTCCGTGAATTTCTGTGACTTGCATGACCTTTTCCACCCGACTGTTTAAAGTGTCTGACTTTGGTAAGAAAGGGGGTATGATTTTTTTTGTCAAGGTTAAGTTAGATCAACACAAACGTAAATCTATAAGAAAACTATGTATGATTTAGAGATTTGACCCTAGTTTCTGGCACTAGCTTCCACTCCATCACTTCACTGTCAAACTGCTTTTTAAGCCCTATTTCCTTCATGTCATCACTTTGTGGTGGAGAAATATATTTCTCTCACTTTTCATGCACTTATTTGCATTTTCAGTCACTCTGCTCGGTCAATTTCCCAAAGATGAGAAGATTTTCGTGTGGCTTGGTGAATAATGCATGCCTCTAATGGTGCCAAGGTCAGCGGTTCAGTTCCCATCAGAGCCATTTCGTGTATGTTTACAAAATGAGTTCTTTATGGTACTTTGCAGAAAACAAATTCCAACAGAATATGGATTATTTGATGTTTTAGAAAAAGCAGTCCACCATAAACACCACTGTAATCAATCGGAAGCTTGATTAACTTCTATGTTAACCCTGTCCAGTGGCTGGCTATCACTGCTGGAGATGTGGCATGGTGAGGGTTGCAGCATAAATCAGTGTGAGTGCAGACATCTTGTGCTTCTGATAAACTGCCTGTTACTACTCTCCTACCCACTGCCAGGAGTTAATTCACTCACTGGCACCAACGCTAACGCCTCAAAAATTTGTGCCACAAATACAGAATTTTACGAGAACAAGCATATGGCTTTTATTAAGAGGACTCGTCAACTTCACCAGCCACTTCATTGGACTGCGGGTAAATATTTTTCATTACCTTCTTTTCATTTTAATTGTGCTTCATTAGGAGAGAGGCTTCAAACCGCATGGGAATTCTTAAATGCTGAGAAACCGAGCTAAATGAGTGCAGACGGAGTTGTTTTGAAGTCGAGCTCAGATGTTGTTTGCATCACATGTTTGGGTTACCTACAGTGGGGAGGGGAAGGCAGGTAGAAGTCTGGTGCTCCATGTGGTAGTATCATCAGCTGGAAACCGGACTCTTGAAGGACGCTACCCTTCCTTTAGGTGGAGTGAAGGAGTGCAGGTACTCTAAAAATTGAGTTTTACACAAAACTCCACCACAACTGTGGACTGTTTGATTCTCCCCCTTTCCTCCTTTTCACATAATAGCCTTCTACTTCATTACATCCAGCCCTAAGCTATCATTATTTCCTTTGAGCTTTCTCCAAACTGCAGCTCTGAACCTTTGGACTTTGACAAGCTTGGCTTGGCAGCAGAAAAGCACAAGTAGTATGATGTATCGCAACTGTTTTTCCATTCAGTTTCGATGCATTTAGCTATCAGCTAACTGACAGCATTGTATGCACACGTCAACATTTCACATCCACTGGTCAAAGAGGTGAAGTCTGGACCAAGAACAGTGAAATACCACAATAGTGGAGGTTACTCCAACATGTTTTGATGTTGTTTGTACTGGGAAAAAAACAGACAATCTCATCCAGTGGCAATGAAACTTTCATGTGGCTCTATAAACCAGTATGAAACACCACACACACAGGCGTACGTGCATGTACACTTACACCAAACACATAAAGTCCACTCGCATGCACACTCCAAACACCCACTACACAGTTTGTAGAGTTTTCAAGGACTGATCATGTGTTGTCACGTTCTGGAGACATTACACACACGCACATCAAATGAGTCCCATACGCTGAAACGAGTTCAGAGAGAAACTATTTTTAGTGTCTGAGAGCATTTTGCTAATTCACTGCTCTTGACTGACTCATTCTGTCGAGGCCCAAAGCAGCGGCCCACGCGTACATGCATTGTACCAACTGAGGAATGCTGTAAGATGTTCAAGGGGCCCCACAATGCTCTAAACAATACCACACAGGGGCTTCAGTGAAAACAAAGCCCAAATGAAAGCAGATGCAGTGGTTTTATATTAATCTCAGTAGACACTCGTACCCATGTTGTTACCATATTCTGCTTAAATCTTCCCTCTCTAATATCACTTTCAATAGCATGAAGTAAAAACAACGTGTTAAAGGAATAGCTTGACATTTTGGGAAAGAGATGAAAGGTTTGATACCACTCTTATGTCTGTCCATTATTTATGTAGCTGGAGCCAGAGGGCGCTAAGCTTGGCTTAGCTTAAAGACTGGAAACAGGAAGAAACAGCTAGGCTGGTTCTGTCTGTGGATAGAAATCTGCCGACCGGTATCTATAAAGTTCACAAATTAAAAGTTATATCTTGTTTGTTTAATGTCAAAAACTGTGGACCAACAAGTGGTTTTATAAGGTGTTATATGCAGGACTATTTCTTGGACTTTTACAGTGATATCCAGAAGTCTTGTCACCACGAGGTTTCTGGTTGCCTCATGCTAAGCTAAGCTAACTGGCTGCTGGTTCCAGTTTCATATTGAAATATGATGCATATGAGAATATTGATGAATATATATCTTCTCATCAGACTATATATAAGCCTAGGCCCATTTCCCAAAATGTCAAACCATGCCTTTTATAACAACAGTTTAACCAGCAGTCACTTGGGGTATTTCAACAGCAATTTATGACAGCTATAAATCTAGAAACACATAAAATTACCAAATGAAACCACTTGCAGCCTCTTCTTGTATGAGCCATGATTGACGATTTAGACAATTTGAAAACATTTAACTTAAGTTGTTTATCAATCGTATTAGCTGCAAAGAGTATTGGGGTAAAGTATTTGACAGATTAACACTGATAAAAAATTAAGAGACCAAACTTATTACGATTCATCCTGAGGGGAACTTGAATGTACCAAATTGCAATGGCAATCCATCCAATAGTTGTTGTGAAATCTCACTATAAACCAAACATTTCAACCTCATGGTGGCATTAGAGGAAAAGTCCGGGGATTACTAGAGTCATTAGGATTCATCCACTGGGAATCATGAATAGCTGCACCGATAATTGTACAAATCCAGCGTAGATGAGATATTTCACTGGATTACTGAATATTTTGACCTGCTGGTGGTGCTAGAGGAACAGTCAGTGGATAACTAAAGTCAAAATGATTCATCCACTGGGGACCACGAATATCGGTCCAAAATAGCATGGCAATCTGTGTCATGTCATAAGAGTGGTGGACCAACCCAAAACAAACTGCACATTTACCGAACATTTTAATCGTCCTCTTTATTTAGATTTTATCTTCTTGAGTAGTATTACAACTAATAACAGGTTACACTAAAAAAAGCCTTTATTCTGGTGGACTTCTCAGCAAAGCACAAGGCACTGATCAAACTGCTTCCCTGTTTCCCTTCTTTCTAACCTCAGATTTCTGTCTCTATGTGCTAATTGCGGTAGAAAATATTAGTCACCCCCTGGAAGTGTATGCCATGGATGAAAGAAAAATAAATAGACGTAATGACATAGTGGCTGGGGTGTTAAGTGAGACAGCGACAGAGAGAGACAGCGACAGAGAGATAGAAACAGCACTGCCAAATACGAGTTCATTTTCATGTCGAGGTGCTCTGATGCCCAACACAGAAACTACAGAGCATGTCTCCCATCTTCCAGACTCTTTTTATCTCTTCTTTTCAAAGCTTTCGGAGCTTTTCTTGGCATTGCAGACTCCAGCATGTTCTTCCAGAATCAATGGCATAAAATCTTTGCCTCTAATGTCTTTATTATGTGTGCTATTTTAAAACTACAACCAAAGTCAACAAGGCTACAAAAGAAAGGCAGCATATAGTGAAATACTGTCGGTTATGACACACGATCCTGCAGGTGCATTCTTGCGCGGCTTAGAAGTGTGAATCAAAGTGCAGATAATTTATGTCTTGTGCTATCCCGGTAATAAGCCATTCTAATATCAGCACCAAATCCTTACAACAGTTTAATGTTTGATGTGAAACAGTTCATAATAAGGTCGCTGATAAAACAGGCTAACTTGACTGATGCATTCAAGGTTGGAGGAAAAAGTGTGTTTTCCATTGAGAGAATTATAATAGAAAACAGAAGTGGATATTGTTTTGTAATGTAAAATAAGATGCATTCAATTATATATGTTCTGAAAAACATTAAACAAGGATTACTTCTGGGAATACTTACAGAAATAAAAATCAAGAAACTTGGAAGGGCACTTAAATGAAGACAGGTGTTCTTTATAAAAATGTATTTTAAACATGATATAAATTTCCTAAACTTTTGTCATGGTCGTGCAAAATTAAAAGTGACACATTTCTAGGTAAATGAAAGTAATCTAAATACATTTTAAATGTGTCTAATGCCTTGGATTACTGATTACAGTTTTAATGAGGTAATCCCTCACCGCTGTGGAAGACACTTTCAAAATAAAAGTAGCATGCCCAACCCATCAACATGCGGCTGAAGGAGTGATTTAATCGACCTGTGGTTCCCAAAGGGAGAGATAAGGAGTGGTTAAACTCCATTATAATACCATTAAAACAATGAGACAGCAGCAACGAAGAATCATTGCTCTTGTCTCAGACTTTACTCCCAAGTGCCTTTGCCCACCCAAAGTGAGCTCTGTATCTAATTGAACTCCCTGAGACGCAGTCGTAGCAAACAGGAGTCTGTTGCTGACTGCAGGTCCTTTAAGGACTCCTTGACATGAAAACTAGAAACCAATGCGGCCTGCAAAAGTGTTTGCATTATAAATTGGCAAAACCGCCAGCAACAGACGAAGAAGGAAAGACCAAAGGACAAAAATTAATTCAAATGTTTCCTGGCAACAAGATGGTCACACTGCACATGATTAAAGCGTTGCTGCGCACAATTGCACTTAAAAGTTGGCCTGTAAAGTTGCTGTGTGTATCGCAGCCTTAAGGAGGTTTAAATGATCACCCTCTGATTGTGATCACGGGTATCGAAAAAATACCCTCCACAGGGGAGAAGAGCCGAAGGTTTGCGTCGCAATTTTACAGTTTAGCTCTTAGAAAAACAAATCTATAAAACTGCTCGAGGGCAGAAACTGAAATATATTAGCCAGAGTCCTCCATGTGACACACCGACCGCAGTCCCCTCTCCCCGTCTCCCCCTCCTCCCCATCCCACCCTCACGTTAAACCAGAGTTACTGTAAACTGAATATAAAACCCATAATCCTTTGCATCTGGGTTCTCATCTTGGCGTGCAGGACGGGTTCGGCTGGTCGACCACAGTGAGGCTGGCAAACGCTCCCCAGTTGCTGCTATGCCTCATGTTGGGTGGGTGGCTGCTTTTGGAGGGCGGGGGGGAGCAGAGACCCTTAACAACACACCAGAGACTGTGAGAAACAATTACATGCCACACCCAAAAATGTAACGTGAGAACACGCATAAAAGTTAACATAAAAACACACACCAACATATTTCACGGTGTTCATCAATTCGACCACATTATGAAGCTTCAGTCCAGAGTAAATCCACAACGCCTACGTCGACACGTTTCCCTCTGTTTACAGTAAAGACATCATATATGGTAAAAGGTGGTATTCTGCCACAAGAGCTGAACCCCCACACTGGAAAAAAGCTTTTCAGTGGAAAACTCTTGGCAGCTCAAATGCAGCTGACGGTTCTCGGGGGAGTTGCGTGACAAAAGGATGATCTAAGTAGAGAGGAGGGGGAGGCCTTGCACAGATCTTGGAAGTCTGAATTTCGCTGAGTGAGCTCTGCTGTGTTTGCTATCTGCAAGACTGACGCAAAATAAGTGAGAATGTTTGACCTTTTGAACTTACTGCAGACCTTTGCAAAGTCTGTTTTTTGTGTCTCCGTTTTCAAGCTCTTTAATTGTCTTAATTTGACCCCTTATTCTGCGACTGTATCTTATAATGATGTCAGCCGATCTGCCCCACGGCTTTGCTTGAGTTTCCAGTAATAACGTGGGAATAAATGATCTGGATCCTCTGCAACAAAAGACTTTGTACCATCAGGCTCTTAAATACAACGACAGATGCCTTGTGCTGCCTGCCAATCTGTCCTTGGGTTCGAGTCATTTTAAAACTCTGTTAATTAGGGGAGCTGCAATGGAAAAACTAACAAAATCATCTCAAGTCAACTCTAAGTCAACGACAGGCCAGCTTTACTTTGGCAATCTCAGTCATTGGGGTCTGGGATCTTTTATTTAACTGAGAAAAACAGGATGCAGTGTGTGTGTGTGTCCCTTCCTGGTCCCCATGTTACATTCATTCAAGTTAAAGTTCCAGGGGGAACCAATGACGGATTCATCAGGCAGCAGGTCTGAGGTCATTTAGCTGTCTTTAACATTCACTTTATTTCCCCTTCATATCGCCTTGCAGCGGCCAATGAAAACAAAACTTAAGTAATGCAATAACTATATAAAATGTAGGCCTATACTGTAAAACCCGGCAAATTAAAGACCTCGACGCATGAGATAAGAAATGGAGCTTAAAAATGAACTCTGACTACGTGAACATGAAAGCAGAAGCCGATTTAAAATGATGGGAACTGAGAGGATGCAATGTGCGATGTCCACACCTTTTCCTGTCGTGGTAAATAGCTATAGTAGTACTACGATAAGCTAGAGCTTGTGAGTGTGTGTTGATGTTGGAGAGTGCCTTTGTGAGTGAGGTCAGAAGGTACTGGAGCTCATGTGACAGCATCTGTCCCCACGGTGATGGAGAACAGAGCCCGTGGTCGGATTGATAAGGTTACCATGGTAATGCTGTTGTTTTGGAGCGCATGAGGACATCAACATGAGCCGAGCGGAGGACAGAGTTGATTTTGTATTGACTCCAGTCTCGGGGCACCCGCGGGGTCTTAAACATGCATTTCATTTTCTCAAAATAAGGCTGTAAAAAGTATGGGCCACAAAACACAACGAGACTGCTCGGAGACTATTATTGTCTAAAAATAACCAAGTCGTAGTTTTGTTGCCTAAACCAAACCAAGTACTTGTGTTTCATTTTAGTTTAGTTTCAATTACATTGTCATTTTAAGCCAAACCATGATGTTTTTCTACTAAACCTACTGCAGTAGTTTTATAGCGTTTTTTGTTCTGTTTTGTACGTTACTGTGTTTGAAAGTTTAAAAACTGGGAGTGTTCAGTCACGTCATTTTGTAGACGGGGTTGACATGCATAGTTTTGTGTCCAACTCCATTATTTCCTCTGAAAATACCAATTCATGAAATGCATCACTTTATTCTATAAAACCTTTTTAGTTTAGTTTTTTGTTTAGTTAATACATTTTCAATATATTCAAATAATACATATTCTGTTAGATTTCAAGCTACCAAAATGTTAGGCGGTGCAAAAATCCATGTAAATGAACAGACTTAGAATTATTAAGAAATGTATTTTAATATGAGTAAATTCAAAATAAAATACTATGAATACGTTTATGCTTTCAAACAAACCACATTTTACACAAATAGCAATAGTTTTAAAGCTATACGTTTATGTATTTTGTACAATTTTCAATTATCAATTAAATTCTAAGATCCTTTAAATGAAACGAACACTCTGAGAATAAAAAAAAAAAAAGTAAATCTTGTATATGTGGCTGTTGTAGGACTGTAATATGCTGACCTGCCTGTCTGCCTGCGCGTATTCTTCCCATGCAATGCTGGTCACCAGAGTCTCCACATGTTGCTATCTTTACAGCAGTGAGTACTAACAATAGCCATGTTTTTCGTTTACGTCCATAATGATAATTTTGGAGGAGTGGCTTTGGATGGAGGCCTAAAGGGACGGGCTGTCAGCTAGTGCTGCTTTCATTTGAAAAGAGTTGGCAAACACTCGGCTGGCTTTTTCAGTTGGATCATTTTTTAAAGTCTTTAAGTCTAGTTTCTGAAGATTGCCAACCCTGCTTATAATACTCAAGAACAATGTTATGCATTGATCCCTATGACCAAATATTTAACATGATTCAACCGTATCACTGCACAGGGAATAAAATCAAATCTGTTGTAACTGCAGTCTTTGTGGACGTTGATGAAAAATCAAATGAATAATCCTTGTTTTCTTCTTTCTTCAAATGTTTACTTTGTGCAGATGTGTGTGATCTGACGTGGTTTACACTGAAATCCTTTTTTTGTTTTGATTTTTGAGCTGGGCCTCTTGCCAGTTGGAGCTCTTTGCTCTCCCTGTTGCATTACTCCGACACGTTTGAGGCTCGTGCACTCTCCCACACAGACCCACAGTGCAAACTGCTGCCTGGTCCTCCACACTCCAGACCAAAACCACAGGCAGGATGGCTGTGGCTTCAATGGTCAGAGAGAGAGAGGGTCCACAAAAACAAGCTTAAACACTGAGACGCTGTAACGAATACACCAGCTCACCTCCTATGGAGCAAAATAAACAAAAACAATGACTTACACACCTTGGATTGAGATCATGTCTGGGCTCTTCACAACAAGTGTTTTATCCAAACTTCAGTGAGTGAAATGGTGGAAAACCCAAAATGGAAGCCCTGGCTGAGGTTTCAGAGGGACCTGACCATACAGAGCTGTAATTATATGTGCTGTAATGCTCTGTGGATCATACTGGTGTAGAGACACACATAGTCCTTGTAAAAAACACAGCTTTATTCCACAAGCCATGACCAGAAAACATAGCTTTGCATTGTAACCTCTCACAGTAAGAACACGTGCGAGAAACCTCTCAGTCCACAACATTAGAAGGCTGCAGCTGGAAAGAAACATAAGTAGGGGTTCAAAATTCACAATCGCCTCATGTCGGTTGTTTTGTCACATGAACCATCTGCGTCCACAGTGCAGCTTATCACATAGTGATATAAAGTTCAAACTTGTGAGCAAATTAGGTTTTGACACCAAGGAATTTGGGATGGTGCGACAAACCATGAAAACCAGAATCTAAAACGGAGACCGATTCAGACCTACAACAAGAATTTAGCATTTGTTTCTGTTATTTTTCTGGCTATTTACTGGTCTTACTAAGCTTTGTGTTCAAGTGTAGCAGATTCCTCCTTGTACCTCTAATGACAAAAACATGTTTCAATATAATATAAAAGACATTTTAGTTGTTGTATATTTAGGTACACAGATTGTTGCCCCTTAAAAGAAACATATAACTTCAATAGAACAACCTATAAGCACTTAACCACAAGTTATAGTTTGGATGTATTTTGTCATAAATCAAAGATTTGGACAAATTAAAATGTTCAGATGAGAGGAATCACCAAGGTGTCATCAATGGCCACCCATATAATATATGTTGAGACATTTCAGTCAAAACCTCAAATGTAAACCTCATGGTGGCACCAGAGGAAAAGTCAGTGGATCACCAAAATCAGTAGGCTGCATCGTCTGGGAACCAAGAATGTTTGAGGATAATGTGCCAATCCACGCCGCAGATGTTGAGATATTTCACTGAATCACTCGGAAATGTTTCCTGGATCATCAAAGTCATTGACATCCATCCTCTGCGCAACCTGTACAAAATTTCAGATATTTCAGTCCGCGCCACAGTGGTGGTTCGACTTACGGACATCGACTCCACTAACATTTGCTAAAAGAGCGAGCCAAGTTGTAATGAACAGGACAAGAATGTCAAACTTTGCTGAATCATGTTCTAACTATTTGAAGAGATCTCTGCCATAACGACTATAAGCAGGATATTTCTAATGACTGCGACGCTTGATTGATCAGTCGGAATGTCCTTTGTGCCATTGTTTCTGCATGCATCACAGACGAGTTGTTGATTCAGACGCACACTTCCTCCTCATCTCTTCCTGTGCTTCACTGTCGAGCTCGTTCTCTGCTGCCATTCAGGAAGCTCTCTGTTCTCCGGCTATGGATGTTAGTTTGAGTCAAGTTATTCTCTTGAATTATCATTCTATGACTTTACAATGAGGCCATGACTCTTGACTAAATAGTCATGATGTTTTATTACTTCCTAATCTCAAAAAGGGGTTAATAGTTATGCCATTGGTCTGTGTTTTCATATGGCAGTTGAAAAAGGGTCACTTTTATGGTGATTATTGCCATTATCAATTCATTGGCAATTCATCTAATTATTTTCTTCATTGATCATTTAATCATTCGGCCAATACAACTTTAGAAAACAGTTAAAATCACTACAACCTGGAGCCCAAGGTGACGTCATCAAATATTCTGTTTTGTCAGTCCAAGTTTTTTGCTTTAAAAATGACTTAAATGATTAGTTGATTGTTAGAATAATTGCAGATCAATTTTCTGTCAGACGACTAATCGACAACTGACTAGTCATTGCAGATCTACTCCCATTAAACTCACCTCAGTCTCATAGGAATTAGTTAATTTGTCTAAAAGCAAGTGATTTGGATAATTTACAAAACAATCAGCGCTGCAACTAACGATTATTTTCACCATCAATTAATCTGACGTTAATTCTCTTGATTAATCAGTTAATTGTTTGGCCTGTGAAACATAATTTAACAGTGAAAAATGGCAATATCCAAGAGCCCACAGTGACCCCGACAAACAGTCCAAAACCTGAAAACTTCATTCACAGAAGTATTTGTCAAAAAGCGGTTGTTTTGGGTGAAGATTTACAAAACAATATTCTAAACTTATATTTGATATTGTATGTTATGTGTTATATGTTATGATTTGCTAATCTGGACATTGTGAATGTATTTTGAATCTTTGCAATTAAAATCATTAACTGATTGTTTGCTCTTGTTAGAGATGTTATCTATACAGATTTCTTTAACAGTTTGTATGAAACACACACAGGAACTCTGAGCTGTAGCTGCACAGCAACATGTTCCTGAGCCTGTATTTGTCCTTTTAATTACCCAATTGACCCCTGTGAGGTTTAGGTCCTTATCCATTTTTATACATCACAGCATCATCCTCATGCTCATTTTCCCACCATGACCAGCAGATTTATTCAATAGTAACGTCTTTCTCTTTGCTTAATATCGCCTCAAAAACAAGTTATTTCTGTCCTCCTTTCTGGGGTCAAGAAGTTGTGGGAAACACTACTTTAAAAAATATGTATCATGAGATTTTGTCACTGTGTTTAATGTTCCCATGATAAATCTATGCAAAGGCCAACACTTCTTCATCCGTATTTATTAGTACACACAGTTCCTTGAACATATACAGAGCAGCTCGAGGTCAAGAGCCTTTGAAATCTTCAGAGGAGCTTAAGAAAACAGAAACAATCTCCACTCCTGCAACAATCACATTACTGTCTCCGAGCAAAATAACTCTTTGTGAAGAGAAAGAAGTCAGTAATTATATTAAGCAAGCAACTATTTAATCGGGTGTAAAACTGCAGTCTTATAACACATCATTGAGCTTCGCTGTTGCACTGGATGACATGTTTCTTAGTGATGATGAACACGGGATCTGTAGTTTATTTAGAGTCAATCCCACATACACCGTCCTGCTGCAGTAAATGCTCACTAGCGTATCAAATGTCTACTGATCAGCGGCTGAAAATAGTCCCCAAAATTGCACATTTGTCTCTATTTCAGTGACAACACTGAAGTGCACAGGTGTTTTTTAAACATACAGGGCTTTTTTTTTTATTGAGTTGTTTTTAAAGATTTATGTCTTTGGTAGGAAACAATGGGTTTGGGGACACCGACAGAGAAGGGAAGTCAGACGGTATTGAACGCACTAACACATTGTTTTGTTTTGTTGAAAAAAAGACAACACCAGACTCATCCTTCAAATCTGAGAATGAGAGAATCATTTAGTCATACGATTATTATGTCATATTATGTATTGTCTTTGATTCAAAGACTCAATTACTGTTTCTTAATGGCTCTATGGTTTCATTAATGCATTGTGCACATCTGGGTGTACTTCAAGGTGGTGACGGATGCAAAAACAGAAAGAAATGTAATCTATTCCACAGCTTTGCCAAACTTTACAACCCGTCCCTCATATGCTGGTCCATAACCGGAGTGCACTTCTCCGATCGCTTGTTTGACTTGTAGTTTCTTACGAGGGGAAACAGGCGACCAGACTGCAGCCACTAAAGGGAAACGCTGACCCACTGCAGGCAGACAAAACTGCCAAGTCATCACAAAACTCTGTATCGAACATCGACATAAACACAGATGTGCACACAGACCTTGCCTGTTCCATGTACCTCAACACAAACAGACCTTGCCTGTTCCATGTACCTCAACACACACACACACACACACAGGCACACTGCTCTCTTTTCTTTCCATTACCATCTTTGTTTTTGGCTGGAGACCATGCAGATTGCTTACTCTTGTGGTTTTGACCCTCGTGGTGGGGGAGCTGCTGCCCAAACTCTGTTGGAGAGGTGTGAAATCGAACCCCATCTGCTTTGGCAAAAACCCTCCACAAGCACAGGAGCTGAATGTGTCCGCAAAACTCAATTATAAACTTATTTTAAATAATTGATGCTGCGCTTAGGAAGAATTTTCTGTTCTGTATTGATCGAGGCCTACTGTATAAAAACATCTCTGTGTTTTGTTGATATATGTTTTGTAAAATATGGGCTTCCTCTGGGGTCTATGGTGACTGACAAGATTATGTTGATCCGTCTGAATGTCTGCGGCGTCTGAATAACATCACAGTAAGCATCATCCTTTATGCAAACACAATGTTTTAGAGGGACATATTTCATGTTGTGTATAACATTCCCATGCAACAGCTTTAATGTACGTTTTTGAGTCACGGTTGTATGAAAGAGAGAGAGAGCAATTTACAGTAACAGACTTTAACCACGCCACATCTGGTTTCTATTAAGACAACACTTCTAATGTGACTGGATGGCAGAATTTTTTTTCCTCTTGCAGCTGCTGCAATGCAGCGAGCTGGGAACCGTGTGGCCATATTTTTCTGTTGTTGTTGTTGTTGATGACTTTCTTCTGCCACTTGTGTCAAGGGTTAATTTACGGTACCCTTTCTTCTACATGGACAATGAATGGGTGCTTTACCAAAGAAGTGTTTCTGCCTGTAGGGTGGTATAGCCATTATGCAAGGAGAGTGGGAGCTGCACACTGGGAGACAAATGTGCATTTTCAATTACTCCCATGTGGTCAAGCATCTAGTAACTGAAGCACCTAGATAACCAGGAAACGCTTGGCGAAACATTAACACAGGCAGCAGCCGCAGAGTAGCATCAAGGCAGGTAGAGTTCACCAGAACAGTTATCAGTTATTATCTCTATTGGCTTTGCTTCTCTATCTCTATTTGCAGGAAGTCCAGTCTGGGCCAGTAAATTCCTAAAAGTTAAACACCATTGATTTACAGGCCAAGCTCACGCACATGGTGTGCTGCCTTTCTGGAGGACAAGGTGGAAACCTGCAACTTATTAAGTGATCATTTTAGGGCTTTTTTGTAACCCAAAAAGCTCCTTCTCCCTCCCTCTCTCCAGATTGGCCTCATCCTGCAAACATCTGGAAGTTAAAGCCATATTTTCTTCACTGAAAAACTTCAGCCACGTGTGCTACCCTAAGGGTGAACCCTCAGAGATGTTCCTTTACTTAGTCTTATCCTCCGTGCTTTTCCCAGCAGTGTCACTAGACTGTTTCAAACCCCACAGGGGGTGCCATTAATTCACTTTGTTGGAAAGCCTCGTGGCTAAAGAAAGATGAGACTAGGCATTGTGAAATGTGCTTAAGTTAAAAGCCCTGGCATCTGCATTGTGCAACACATTAGCCTCTTGGGGCTTTTTGGAATGACACATGCATGTCTGTCCAACGCAACAGGAAGACGGGGGGCAAAGAGGAGTCAAGAGCCAGATACAAGGCACCACACAGGACATCCTGGGCAACGCTGTGGGAGGGCAAACACTGAGGGTGGAAGGAGGGAGAATGTCCAGGAGCCTGTCATCTTGTTTGGGTATGATGTTCCAACTCAAGGACACCAAGTGAAGGGGAAATTGTTAACACTTTTCTTTTTCTGGATGCCCAAAAGGCAAACGGGAAACAGCTAACACAGCAGTCTGAGAGTCATGGATGTTTTATTTTTAATGTTTTTTTTATTTGCAGTGAGGATTCTCCCAGCTTTTTTGAAAGGTGCTGCAGATTAGTTCAAAGTATTTACCAGTTAATGAGCAAATAAGCAATTTAGTTGTTAACAAGCAAGTTACTACAGAGTATCTTGTCAGCACTTTATTGACAATGTCTTTGAAGCTAACATGCTTTCCTCATTACTCTTTAATTGACTACAACTCGCTGGTTCATTATCGTCTGTCTCCAACTAATTATTCTTCAGCTGAGTTTCTTACAGTTTTTCGATAAAGTCAGACCCGGTCCCTCAGGTCCGAGCTCTGTCTTCTGTCTTCAATCATCTTTGCACCAGGCGGCACCAGGGGAATGAAAACTGTGACAAACAATAGGAAGCCGGGTAGGAAACATCTTGCATGGACATCCAGGTCTGCATCTCAACATTCTCTTCCTCTGACATGTAAACAGAAGAGAGTTGGGAATAAAGTCAGGCGTGTAAAAGGAAAAGTTCTTCATGCCATCGGACCTGTCCTGGCTCACACTTTTTTCCAACAGCAAACCTCTTTTTGAATTCTGTGTCCATTTTTTTTTCTTTCCAAATGAGGACGCTGACAAATAATGAAAATCTGTCATCCTGCCTTTCCTGATCCTAGGTTTGTCTTTCAGAAGTGGCCTGGAAAATGGAATGAAAAAAAAAAAGAAGAATAAAATAAGTCCTCTCATAAAGTGCAAGATGGACGACTGTGAGAGTCATAGCTTAACGCAGCTGGTGGAGTGGATTTGGGTATGAGCTCAAGAAAAACATCAAGTGTTCTAGCAGTTCATGTCCGCCTGGTGCCAAGCATGACACAAAGGCCATTTGTTTTCCACATGCAAAACTCACATCTTGTATGGTAAACTCATGATATTTCATCTCATAACTGACTAAATACACATTCAGCGCTCCATTTGCACAACCACTTTTGCTTGGCAAAGTATTAAAAACAAATACAAACAAACATAACCCCATTTTCATCACATATGAAAACATGAGAAGCCCTCTGAACCTCATATTTGGTGCTGCATTTTCTCTAATTCTACATCTCAGGTTTCACTTGGTTCCAGATATCCTGCATAGACTTCACAGCGAGACGACACCAATGAAAACCCCTGAAATCTTAATGAACAATGTCTCCACTGCTGCTCCACCCACCACCCCAAAACACCACCCACCAACCACCAACATAAGCAACTTCAGGAAAGACCCTCACCACAGTACAAGTAGTCTGTGGTCACTTCATCAAGCCACTGTTGGCTCCTCCTTCAGTTCCAGCCCCAAACCCCCCGACCTCTGCTTTTTATGATTGGTTATTTGAGCCAGAGCCCAATGAAACTGTACATGTTCCCCCGGGCCGGAGGGCTGCAGTCAAATCTGCTGCAAATTACTTGCACGGCTGCAGAGCACATGGGGTTGAAAGGCTTATATAAGCCTGTGGTAGGAATATTCAACCCAATGTCACCTTCTTTTGAATTCCCTGTGCTCTTTGTTTTTTTTCATCACAACTATTTTAGCATCAAAAATAAAAAGCTTGGTGAGTAGACAAAGGTCTTTTCATGTTACTAACTGTCACAAGGTAAGCTGGTGTATAAAATGTGTGGGATGAATCAACAGAATTTCCAGTTACTTGTAACATTTTACACATAGATAAAAGTCAGTGGACCAGAGAAAGAAATCAACACGCAGCATAAGGAAAAAGAGCGCCACCCAGTAGCACCCACACGAGAATGCAGAAACACTATTTCGCACCAAAAGCCAAAAAAAACTAAAGAAACACGAAGAAAGACGCTCTCAGACAGTGAGTGGTCCCTGCCACAAGACAACTTCTGGTCGCCTCTGCAGCTCCCAGCTACCTCCAATCCTACTAAAGACCCATATCATACACAACAGACTGCCATAACCTCATCATGCAGCTTTACCGAGCTGGTTGTAGCTTAAAATAGAGGAAATGGTTTGCAACAGGTTAGCTAACCGTATTAGTTTTGCTCTAAAACCTTTTGTTTACATCGATTGGTTTGTTCGCTGCTTATATCAGAGAACTCGGATACCAGTACAATAGTGCTGCACAATACTGGAAAATAAGTGACATTGCAATTTTGTTTTCTGTGATATATAACAAAATACAGAAATATTCACCTTGAAATTTTTATGCAACAATTTAAAGATGAATTAATCACTCTGGGGCACTTTGATAGCAAAACTAAGAGGCTGGATTAACAATTTTGTGCCATTGTAAACAATTTAATCATAAATATATTGATTGTATAGTTATGAATGGTGATGAAGCATCAAAAAGATCACACCAACCACGCATGGTTAACGAGACAGGCTGGGTTTGCCAACATCACCACAGACCCCGCACCAGTGTTGTAGTCAAGACCACCTAAACCTAAGTCCTAAGACTTAAGTCATGACCAAGACCAAACTGTATTGATACCGAGACAAGACGAAGACTTTGAGGGGCAAGTCAAGACCGAGATCAAGGCAGGGCGTGACAGAGTAAAGACAAAGACCAGACCAGAGCTCTCACTGCATGACGCAGTTACTATAAAATGTGGACCATGCCAATCCTTGACACTCCTCAAATCGATCTGAAAGATCCACATTCCCATGAAAACAAATAAAGATTTGTCTTCATTCAGCTCTTTTATACTGCTATATAGGTATAGGTGTACCATGACATATGTCTTGATACAAAAATCAAAAGGCATTGCTGATGTGAATTTTATGTGTGGGATTTGCCCTTTGTTTTGTATGAGCAATGTTAACAAATACATCTATTCTGAGACATTTTAGTGACATTTTATTGACCACATTTGTGGTCTTGACTGGTCTTGAAATAAAATCCTCTTTGTTGGAGACAAGACAGAGAAAAGTGGTCTTGAGACCGATCTGGAGTCCACGACTGATCTTGAGTACTAAAACCTGAAGAAACTGAAATGGATATCCATAATTGTTTTATTAGTATATTACCAGCTGAAACTAAGAATCATTGTCTTTTCCTTAGCTTACAATGAGCCGTCCATATCTACATACATAGCGGGTCCTTCTTAACATGTTGCACTGCATGTTTCTACAGTAGCCCAGAACGGCCAAACCACAGACTGGCTCGAGAGACGGCTTTTGCGTTTTTACAATCCCTGAAGGCCAACGTAGTTCTCTGACACGTTTGAACAGGGAGGGGTGAGCGGAGGGGTATTCAGTTGGATACAATCTGCAACCTCACCACTAAATCCTACTCTCTGCTCCTTTAAGTGATCAACAAAATGATTTCAATTCATCCTGACATGGATGTTTTTACCAAATTTCCTTCACTGAAATCCTCACGTCAACATCATGATGGCGTAGAGGAGCAGTCTGGATTCATGAACGTCATTAAGGATTCATCCTCTGGGAACAATCATGGCCATCCAATAAATAGATGTGTTGAGATATTTCAGTCAGGACAACAGTGGTGGATTGAAATTAGCAGATTACCGTTTAAAATTGCACAAGTAATTTATTAGCACAGAGTCTATGCTTCAAAGCATAACCCAACACTGTGATCTCCATAAATAACACACAAATGGTGTGTGGCCATCGTGCATAAACTTGTCAAGAAAAAGTGTGGCCTTCAAAAGACAACATGCAGGGCCTGTGGGTAATATGTATGGTGTTACAATACATTTAACAAATGCACTGGTGGATCAAATTAACACTAATGTCTCTTACCTCAGTTCTACTTTTTTTCTATTTCTATCTCTTTGTATATCTGGCCAGTGTCATCTCCAACCAAAACATATCCGATAGCTCGCCTGAGCCCGAGTCCTCTCCTGGACAAACACACGGTAAGTGAGCCAGATCTCCAGCTGTCAGACTAGAGACGGGTTTGTGGTGCGACCAGACGAAAGAAAAGAAGTGGGTCACCATTATACCACTGATAGCTGAAACAGTCTGGAGGAGGGCAGACACATTTTCAAGGGGGAGATGCTATTTTTCCACTAATGAGGATCTCATATGAAGACACTGAAGAAAAACAAAGATGGTTTCAGGGAGGGACAGTTGTGTTACTTCTCAAATGCATAATTCAATGAAACCAAAGTATGTGAATAATGGCACATTTAAAAATGGCACGGTACTTTTAGGAATACTTGGAGAATGACAGAGGAAAGTTCAGTCTGCTGTCAGAGAGATGATATTTGGTTGCCAGAGCAGATGTGAGTTCAGGAGTCCAAACCAGATGGCTGAGATTTACTCTGATAGTTAATCATATCTCGCCTTCCTTCACAGATGTTTTTA
The DNA here is from genome assembly GCF_004355925.1 of Anarrhichthys ocellatus. Classification (NCBI taxonomy): domain Eukaryota; kingdom Metazoa; phylum Chordata; class Actinopteri; order Perciformes; family Anarhichadidae; genus Anarrhichthys; species Anarrhichthys ocellatus. Next base: position 452,321 of record NW_022280069.1, on the reverse strand, counting down.
TGCCTTAAATGGTGCCACGGTCTCCTTAATCAAAAAGCATTCATTCATAAGCCACAGATAAGTGTTTAAGTGCAGAAATGCTAAATTTACGGGGTGATTTCACAGCTCTGCTGAGGAAACGCAGTGAGCTTGTTTCCAAAACATGTGCTTGGATGTGCAACAGTTCATCATTTTATGACTATAAACTTGCAGAGGATCATGGCTGTAAAAGCGTCGGTCAATTTGTCAACAAGGGAATATGAACAACCTGGTGTTATGCATATAGTTAAATGTAGTGGTTCCAATCAATAACTGCAGATCTTTCACTGCTTCCTGCATTGGCTCTATAGAAAATAATGTCTCAATGAGGACACAATCAGATTATGAAAGCATCTTTAGTTAATCGTATTCCCTTTTATAAGTGGACCGTTACACAGCAGAGTCCATATTGTTTTCAGTGTCAGTATATGCACATGCACTCACATCTGCAGAGACAAAGAAAACCATCTGCTTCACCTGATTAACTCCACTGACAGGACATGAAAGTTGAGTCACGCCATCACACACAGGATGTCACACAGTTGTTTGGGCTGCTGCCACCTCGTCGCCACGTTTCATTGCCGTGAGTCACAGCTCCTCCGGGACCCGAAACACAGACCGAGAGGTGAATCCAGAACTCGGATTAACCACTTAATGAAAATCAAACACAACAGAGGAGGAGGAGGAGGAGGAGGAGGAGGAGGAGGAGGAGGTGGGCACTGAGGAAACAACAGACTTACTCCCAATAACTTCCTCTGTAAGGAATCGATAGCGACGACACGCCAGAGGTTCTCAGCTTTTCTGAGTCACACTCTCTCGATAGTTTTCAAAAAAGGGCCAGAGATGCCAAAAAACTCCAAGTGTTTGAAGTGGTGACACAATGGAGTTCACTTGAGCAAGCGGTTTAATTGAATTTTTTAATTGATGTGTGTGCTGACTTGTAATATAACTTGATGAACATACAGATGGCTTTATTGATAAACGTGTCATTTCACACGGCGATTAATAAAGCAACAAAACATCAAACTGTTTTGAGACATCTGCCTGAAATGGTAAAGAAATGTGACAACTTTCACAACCAGTGGAGGAAAGTAAGTATTTACTCAAGGACTTTACCTCATTTTGATGTAGTTGTACTTTACTTGAGTATCTTCATTCAATGCCACTTCATACTTCTACTCCATAATATTTATTTAACAGCTGTAGTTACTGTTTAAGTTGCAAATTAAGATTTTATATGCAAAACATACATTTGCCTTCTAATATATGATACATTGTAACGAATATAAAGTATTAACATTTGCTATCAACATATTAAAACAGTATTATACTGTAACATAACAGTATCAAAGGGACCATTCTGCTTAAAGAGTACTTTTACTGTTAGAGTAATAGTTGGAAGTACATTTTGCTGATAATACTTTCCTTTAAGCAGTGCTGCACTGCGATATAAAAACACAGTAGCCTACTAGTAAAGGTGCATTGGAAATATCATGTAAGTAAAAGTACATAATTGACATTTCATAAGTTCATCATATGTCAAAGTATTTTCCTCTAAACTGGAGGACAGTAGAAGTATAAAGAACGTTATACTTTATACTAGTACCTGAAGTAAAGTTGTATTTACAGTACTTGAATAAATGTATTATTATAGTCACTCTCCACCTGCTCTAAGCAACATATTAAATGTGTGACTCTTACTGCAAATGGAGTATATTTTACTTACTTATTACATTATTGTTCACAAATGTCCAAAATCTAGAAGATACAATCTTCATTTTTTTTAAAGTAATAAATGTAGTCTTCCCATAGAGCCAGAGCCAGATGGAAATCAATACCAGTTGTAATTGTTCAAATGTGCTAAAGTTTACGCATTTCAGCAAATAAATACCATCGTAAATGACTACAGCAATAATAAAAGTAACTATAAACTCACAGAAGATTGCTACACTTCAAATTGCTGATAGATGTTGCAATATTTTCCACAACAGCACATTCACAAACAGTAGAGGCGAAAGCAAACACAGTTTAAAACGAGTCTATTAACCAGTAGCTTATCATCATAGTTGTCATAAAAAGCTTTGGCTCTCAAAACAAAACGTCAAAATCCTCGGTGACAATCCCGTTTTGTTTGAAGTCATTGACAGTATTTTACTCACCTTGCCAGCCAAGAACTCCCGGTTTATAATATATAATATCGCAATTAGAAACCAACTTCCATGGACGCAATTGAGATGAAAAAAAAATATGCGTTTCTTTCTCGGATCTCATAGACTTAGAAAAATCGTCCAGCGGTGTAAACATTTAGAAGAAAGAGAGAGAAAGAGAGCAGTGGCATCCAACGGGGGAGGGTCTTGAAGTAGAGCCAAAGAAACTGGAAAAAGTGTGACAGCGAGGGGACTGAGGAGGAGGAGGAAGAGGCGGAGGAGGAGGAGGAGGGGAGAGAGAAGAGGGATGGGGTAGAGAGGAGATTCAGGGAGGTCAAGGGAGGAGATAGAGTTGTTTTTGTCTTTAACCGACCTGCAGACCTTGATGTCTATCGATAGACAGACAGACAGACTTAATTGGTTGATTGATTGATTGATTGATTGATTGATTACGGGATATTTGTTTGTTAGAACTTGATATTTATTCTCCCCTGATGGTTTAGAAAATCGATACCTTATATGTCTTTAAATATGAAGCTACTGCTAGCAGCTGGTTAGCTTAGCTTAGCACAAAGAATCAAACAAATCTGGATTTAAGTATGGGTGCATTTTCATGTTGAAACAGGAGAGGGTCTTCTCCAAACTGTTGCATAAAATGTATGTGCATGCTGTAGCATGAAGATGCACTTTTATTGGAAACCATATACCATAAAATAGAGTATGTGGAGGGTCCACACACTCTTTCTGTCTGCCACACGCTCTTCCCCTCACACACATGATGTATTGACAGCTGTGTAATAACCTCCTCTCAGATAACTGTCGCTCAGCCTTTGCAGACAGCAGTTGGAGGGCTTCCTCCCAAACAGTAGGCCAGCCATGATAACCAGCCTGTTCAGGACCGGTGTCCGTCCCCTGCTGGGTGCTGACACAGATAAACAACTCATGGATGGAGGCCTGCTGGGACAAATATCCTCACTGCACGGAAACCAAGAACAAGGGGGAATTAAATTATTTCCTGTTGGTCTAATAGGGGCTGTGCAGCAGCCACATGCTGAGGACACGGAGAGGGGATGTCTTCATTTCAGATTTGCTTTTAGTTGTCTTTGTGAGGTCAGAAAAGGTATTTAAAGACGTCAGTGATCAATCCTGGATGTAACTTTCTACTACATTCGTCCACATGGACCACCAAAATCAACATAAAATGAAATTTCTTGTAGTAGCTTTAAGTAAGGATTACACTGTAAAATACTCTGTTATAAGTTCTACATTGAAAATGTTATTTAATTGATGTATTTCAGGATGTAAGTATAATCAGGAAAATGTACTAAAAGAAGTAAAAGTAAGAGAAAAAAAATGTCCCCTGTGGCTGTTATATTATTCACTGTATCATTAGATTATCTTATTTCTCTCGTTGTTTGGGAAGCAGAGAGCCTGAACCTGTTTTCAGTCCGGTATGATAACATCTGAGGTATTGAGCTGGCCTTTGACCATGAATCTCATAAAAGGGAGATGATGAATCCTGCAAGCTATTTGTTGAATAATACATCCATCAGATATGCTGTGATCAAAGAGAAGAGCAGTCATTATATCAGTTTTGCTTCTGCATGCAGGCATAACCAGTAACACCCCCTCATTATATTACATATGGCTTATTTAATGTGTTATAGGAAATCAAAATGTAAATGTAATTAGCATTGCATGTTGGCACTTGGGATAGTTTTGAAATTAAAACTTGAAAACTATATGTTTTATTATTTTGGTGTGAAACACTGCCATCTACTGCCATCCTGATGTTTTACGGCTACCACGATATTCTCTGATCCACCGCTGGGACAGACGTTAAAATTGCACGCATACAGACAAAACATTTTTCAAACCTGCATAACATTATTTTAAATTCTTGAGATCCAAATGTTTTCAAAGGCACCAGATATGTCAGGGTGAATTTGGGGGAAATGTGTATAAAATGAGGTACAATGCATCGGAGAAGATTTCCATTTGATGGGATGGATTTGATGGAAATAATTTAGCTAAATGAACATCTGGAACAAGCCATTGAAGAATATATGATACAGATGTTTCCAACCTTAAAACTACATCCACAACATTTATTTGACGGTTTTAGTTACTTGTAAATCAGATTATTATTAGAAAAATATGAATTCACTATGAATCATGATAAATTGTTGTTAGATTAAACCACAAAGCACTATATAAAGCAGCTGAAATGAGCCTCACATTTACAGCTGTAACATTAGTGACACTCACATATAAATCCATCAATAAATATTATCCAGTGATATCCATATACTTATATATTATATACATATGAAATGGGCCAATCTGCATTTTACGCTCTGTACTTTTAGGTATATTTCAATGTCAATATTTTTAAATGCAGGGTTTTTAATACTGTTTCCACCGCGGGTATTATTACAGTGCAAGGTGGAGATATTATTTCGGCTTCAAACGGTATTTTAATAATTGTAATACATGTCTACAAACATATATGGGCTTTTATTCTATAGAGATGAACGTGTGCTGCCGGGTCCTCCTGCTGAATGCGTCCCTGCTGTAAAATGACGCCGAGAAGAAGAAAAAGAAGTCGGGGCCGTAGTGACGTGTTTCCGGTGTCATGTCAGCTTTCTGCTGAAACCTCATGGCTAGCGACTGCTGCCGCGTTTCAATGAATGTGTTTTTCCTGTTTCAGTTGTAGTGATGCAGTGTTACTGAATCAAGACGTTCAGAGGTATGTTATCGTCCTCCCTCCTGTCGGAGAGGAAAAACCTGAGACAATTTAAAACGTGATTTATCCACCAGAAATGCTTATTTCCCGGATGCAAGTGCGCTTAGCATAGCAGTACAATATTTAAAATGAACCTTTCAATTCATGTTTATGTGACGAAAGTGTTTACACAGAGCAGAGTGTTTATTAATAAGTAAAATGTAAAAGTAGTATCTGTTGAACGTACTTAACAAAAGTTGCCATTGTGCAGTAAAATGATCCTGTCAGTGTTTTACTATTACATATAATGTTTCGGGATTATTATTGCTGCTGTATTAAAGTGTATGTTGTATTTTATTGTGGTAGATGTTTATGGTTGTGCTCTTATAATGTTGGGTTGTTTAATCTACAGCAATGCATCATATTCAGTTTGTCAGAAAAATTCAAAATGCAATTTTTGAAACAACCGTCTGTCAGATTTCAGCGTGTACCATACTAATAGAATAACTGTTTTGGGTACCGCGCATTTAAAGATGTTTTGTGTTACAATTAAAAGTAATTAAAAGTTTGCCTAATATTCTACAAACTGTCCTTTTTAATCAGATGGCAGAGGTTGTACCAGAGAAAAGTCGCGCCTTGAAGTTTGCAGAGCAGCAACTCCTGCGTCACGGCTGGGAACATGGTGAGATACTCGCATGTCTTTAGTGCAACTGTTCAGCCACTGCACTGTGTCAGATACAGGTGCAGATTTCTTATCCAGGCCACTCTCCTCAGGTAAAGGCTTGGGGCGACGGGAGAACGGCATAGCAGAGGCTATCCAGGTCAAAGTGAAATGTGACAAAGGAGGGGTGAGTGATATCTGGTTTTATGCAACGTTCGCTCTCATCACGTCCATCACTGGTGTTTTTGTGTAAACTCGCATGTTGCTCTTCTCTTCCAGGTCGGTCATAAGGAAGGGGAGCAGTTCACCTTCCACTGGTGGGATCATGTCTTCAATAAGGCCTCTGCCAGTCTGCAGGTGGAGTCTGATCAGGTGAGTCCTCGACCTTCTGATACAACACACAGTCAAACACGCTCACAGTCACCTGGACTCAACGCAATATGATCAGGGGACGTCTTTATTCTAAAAGTAATGAGTGATGCTGTCTTGCTATTTGTAATAATGTTAATTTAAGGGAGTTGTGGTACCTGTTTTTGTGATAATGGGCTGGGTATCACTTATTCGGTTCATGTATTAGTTAAGCGTTTGAAAAGGTTCCCAGCTGATTCGTGAGTGGGAACACTCAACACTCACTGATTCACCTCCTCCACTGGTGAATGTAGCTGCATTTAGGTAGCAATGTAAGTTACCCTTTAAAGTCACTTTTTAGTCACTTTCAACTAAAAACATTTTCCTGTGTGATCCAGAACGGTATTCAGTTGAAGAAGACGGTGGAGGAAGAGGATGGAATGATCTCCAATAAAAAGCCACGGAAAGCCGCTCTGGCTAAAGCCAAACTTTATGGATGCTTTGTCAAGGTAATTTATTTGTTTCTCATTTATGGGCTAAACAATTAATGGAGGTAAATGGCACAGAGGAATAGCTACATAGGTGATATTTAGTGGGATGAATTTATTGTTGGTTTTGTTCTGAAAAGTAAAACATCATCAGTTTTTTATCCTTTGGTAGTTTTAAATAAACTACTACTTATGGTGCTTTCAAATGTTTCTTGTCTGACCTGACAATGACTGTCACTGTTTTTATTTCCATGCTTCTCTCTCTCAGTCAGCCACACTGCTGTCTGGTCAGGAGCAGCCAGATCCAAAGCCTTCCGGCTCAGACGACGGCAGTAGCTCGGACGAGGAGGACGACCAGAAGCTGGATCTCTCCAGCACCACAAAGTGAGACCTTCATCTGATGCAGAAATGGTTCAGATTTATAATTGTTCTTTTCTCAAAAGTTGCGTAGCTTTTTCCATTTCTTTATAATCAATCGGCTTTTAATTACAATACTTCAGACGCACATTTTAACTCTGTTTTTAAAAGTGTTTAATTCATTCATTAATACACAACAGGCTCTCGGATGCTGATCTGATGAAGGCTTGTGGAGGACGCACGGCTCACAAGTAAGTTGATCTTGAAGTATTTTGTCATACTGAATAAGTAAAGTTAAAAATGAAAATGATCTATTTTCTGATGCATTTCTGTTTTTGTTTTCTAGAGGAGCCAGGCATGGCTTGACCATGAGTGCCAAGTTAGCCAGGCTAGAGAAGCAGGAGGCTGAGTTCATGGCTAAGTACAGCAAGAAGAGCCAACCGGCAAGTGCTCCACCGGTTTGTGTTGCACCGACTCCTCCGACCTCGCAGTCAGCTGACCAGAGAGCTGAGAGGCAGGAAGAGACGGTGAAGGACTCTCGGAGGAAAAAGGTGAAAAAGATTCGATCCAATGGGAGCGTTATTGAGCTAGATGATGATGAAGTGTCTGTAAGTCCTGAAACGGATGTTGAACCCAGAAAGAAGAAGAAAAAGAAAGCCAGCAAGGTCATGGAGGTAATAACTGATGGAGATTCCACTGACGATGATGTAATCTGTGTAGGAAACAGTGAAACAGACCATACTCATAAAACAAAGAGGAAACATAAAAAGAAAAATAATAATGCCGAGCAGAACGAAGAAGAAAGAACGCCTTCACCTGCAGCAGAGAGCAGGAGCCAGGAGGAGACTGTTGAGCTGCACACAGAGGTGGAGAAGAAGAAGAAGAAGAAATCCTCCAAAACCCACAGTGAACCTGCTGAGGAAGAGGAGGGTAACAACACAGAAGCCAGCCAGTCAGAGCCAGTCCAGGACTGCGCACCAAAACCCCAAAAGAAAAGAGCTGCAGTTCTGTTGGAGGAAGCAGAAGTAAAGCAGAAAAGGAAAAAGTGTAAAAGGGACAAATCATATGTAGATAACGATTCAAACGAGGAAACACTTCCTCCAAAGAAGAAGTCCAAGGAGTAATATTTGTTTAATAAACAGATTGGTCTCGGCTGGTTGGACAGTTGGCATTCTCTTGAATCACTCTGAGTTATGTGCCAAACAGACTTTATGGAAGCTGTGGTCTTTTGATTGGACAGTTCTGTAAATGAATTGTTAGAATATCTTTAATTAGTAATTCAGACCAGTAACACGGTTATGGCCTCCAGAAAGGGCCTGTTAACCAACCTCACTTGTATGCTAGTCAATACATTTCTTAATCAATTATATCTCAGCTGTTAAATTGACTCTAACCTGCTGCTGAATTGACTGAAGAAATGAGGTCAGTTTAGTTACTTTTTGCAGTTTAGCTGGTGAGGCAGACTTTTTAAGATCATTGATCAAATACAACATGAAATGTGTTCATCTGAATCAATCAGATTCTTTTTAGATTTAAGCGACAAGTCATTGACTTCATGAGTCAGTGCAGTGTTGATGTTTTTAAGTAATGACACGTCAAATAATTCTAGCACGAGCCAATAGATAGCAAGTCGCCTGTGCTGACCACTAAATGTCAAATATGCATTTTAGTAGAAAAATAATATGAAATGTAAGGAATTGAGTAGTTTTCTGCATCTTGTTTAACTGTGACGACACCAATGAAACTACTGGTTTTGCATCTGAACTTTATATGCTAATTAAATATTGTGATACATCAAACTACAATTATGTGATTTCTTTTTAATTATTTCTTTTTTATATTCTGATACCCAGAAAATGCCAGATCACTGTGTTGTAGCTCCACATTCAATATATAAATGATTCCCTCCGATCCTTTTCTGAGCTTTTTATTTCTAATTTTCCTTTTTTCACAGCTTTGACCTTTCTAACGTACACCGGATTACATAAGATATAGAAATGGAGAAATGAAGTTTGAGACGGGAAGGACAAAATGTGCACCAACAGTTTGTCTCAATAGCTTACAACAGTTTTGACTCGACTGACCTATGAAGTGCATGCAATGTTGCAGCGTGTAAAATTGCATAATTTCAGTACATATTCCAGAGGAGTTTACTGCAAAGAGCCACCAACAGACTGACTTATACGGCTGACTCAGGTTGCATGTAATGGAAGAATTGTAGATGCAGGACGGTGTAGGAAAGTAATGAAGTACATTTACTAGTACTGTAAAAGTAAGAATAATTAGTTTTGTACTCCTGCATTTATTTAATGTTACTTTTCAGATACAGATTAGTCATACAAAATATAATCAAATCATGTGTCGTTACTATAGTGTATAGTTATGTGTATTACTTTTGGAACTTTAATATATATTTATAGTCTTTTGTACTTTTACTTCAATATTTTGAATGCAGGACAGAGAAGCGGGTTGGTTGCTGCTGGAGTCTGAGCTGAAGTAGTTTCTTGTGAACCTGCAAGTTTGTGTAATTTTGCGCAGAATCCGACCCGGTGGCACCGATGACATTGAGATGAACTAGATAGAAAAAGACAATCCTCTCGCTGATGGTCTCTTTGACTTATATAGTTCATATAGAGGCTTCAGTTTCATAACCAGTAAAAAAAGTTCATCACAGTAACATTAAGTAAAATATCTGAGTACTTCTTCCACCACTGATGCCTGATGAAATTTCATATGATACTACCATCTTCATGAAAAAAAGAATCTTTTATATATTTAAATATTTTGTTGTATTTAAAAACACAATTTATTAAAAAAAATATATGAATAGAAAAAGACAAAACAATACGAATAAGGAAAGGTAGAGTAATGGCAGTAAAGATAAAATAGTAATAATGAAAAATAATTGCAATACAAACAAAAAAAGAAGAGCGACACCTGGGATTAAAAAACATCAGAAGACAGTTTGTGAATTCGACTGGTAGAACAGAAGGGACAAACTAATACACAATATACAACAATATAAAATACAGGTTCTTTGCACAGCATATTTTGACACATTTTTATGTAACACCAGAAACTTTGAGTACACAACATGCAGCAAGCCGGCCGCAGGAACAAAACTTTTGTTGCATCAGTTTGCAAATGTAATGTTTGGTGTAGACGTAAGGATTTTGAGTTTTGGATCATTGTAGGAAACACATGTTCCATTGACTGATATTCTTTTAGGTCGAAGATACTACATTGAATAACATTGATATCTGGATATAATGCACAGTATCTTCCCAGTAAAGGTTACTGATATAGTTGCAATAATTCAAAGAAGATTACACTGATAGCATTATGCAGGTTTAGGCTGCTCTTGTGAGAGGTAATACTGTCAAACATATCGTCTGTTTTTCATAATTTCTTAGGTTTAGACGGTTCACACCTTCAGTCAAACTAGTCATTTGTTCTAATAAAATACATTTTAATGAAACAGTAGCACAGGTAGAAAAAAAAGATGAACACTTGCATACAAAAACATCCTCAGGCTATTTGAGGAACATTATTAGTATATTATTGTTTTATATTGGTGATGATACAGTTTTCTATGCAACGTGAAGAGCAAGACTACTCCATAGAAAACAAGCTGAAAACAAACATAGCGCTCACTAATAAGGCCAGATCAGGAAGTCACTCTCACAGATTAATTTGTTTTGCATTTCACAGGATGCTGGATCCCAGCTGGCTGTAGGATTCGTCTTGGGGATCATCAGTCCACATTGACCAGTGGTAGCAAAGTCTTCCTTTAACCAGTACCTTCAAACACACAACATGAATATCAATACCTGTATTGATATTCTACCTCTGCTGCCCATGAACAAATAAATAATAACAATAAATAAATATTTCTGAGCATTTTGAGGACTTGTCATCCATGTTGGCTTAAAGCTTGAAATTGAAAGAATCAATCACCAAAATAAGTTCTTCTGGTTCTGGTTAAAAAGCTGCCCATACATTTTTTCCTGATTTTAAAATCACACTCCAAACACATGATAAGCTACTAAATTCACACAGAAAAAAGTAATTCAAGAAATTAACACACTTCCTCTTTTTTCAGCAGGTTCTTAGTTTCATAAGTTGCATGAAATGTACTGCCTTGCTTAAGGGCACTTTCATATATTGCAAGTTTCTACAAACAGCCGTAACTGGGTTCATCATAAGGTTGTTGACAGGTGAGACCTGGTGGAAGCTCACCAGAGATGACTAAATTCAAACGTATAATGAATGATGAAATTAAAAAGTCTTTCTTACCCTAGAGTGTCATTACGTCCATCAACCCAGACCCAGTTGTTGTCTTCGGTTTCATATAATCCGAGCCAATATCCATGAAAGTTGTCGAAGTAGTACTTGATGTGATTACTGATGAATTCCTGTAAATCATACCGTGACAGATCATGAAAAACATGCACATTTTTCACACTTCCAGACATAGATTCTGAACATTTAAATTACTGACTGTTTATATAGATTTTTTTTCCTCCATTGCATTATGGTTGTAATGTGAATTTTCTTTTTCCTGGGTACTCTGAATTGCCATTTAATGTCTAAATCTGAATTGAAACAGTTAAAAACTCTTGAGTTACTGTGGCTTTATGTTGTTAGAGCTCACCTGTTCATGCAGATTATCAACAACAACGAGATCTGCAGCTGCCTTTTGGCAATACTCTTGGCTTTGTTTCCATGTCTTCCAAGGAGCATTTTTACTGTAAAACAGGTAGCACTTTTCCTGGAACATAATCCACTCGCTCTGGCACGGCTGACACTCTGCATTCATGAAAAAAGCAGAGAAATAGAGCAATACTAGAATCTTTTATTTAAAAAAATACAATGGAATAACACAAATGAAGTTTAATAAAAAAAGTATTAGGTCCCAATGACTGATTTTTATGCATCCAGTATAACAATTACAAGCCGTGCATGTTATATTAAAACACCAATAAAATACCAACAACAGCTGGAAGGAAAAGGGAGAGAGAAACAACCTCCAAAAGTTTTTTAGCCATGTTAACGGCATGGTTCTAGTAATGTCTGTCTGTCCATAGGTCTGTCTATCACTTTGGTCCAGAGTGAAATATCTGTTTGGTGGATTGCCATGCCGTTTGGTTCAGATGTCAATGGTGTCCAGAGAATTAACCCTACTGATTTTGGTGATCTCCTGACTTTTCAGCAGGTAAAGTTGTCATTTATCCAGAGAAATATCTCAATCTCAATCAATAGGTTATGCGTCATGTGTGTATTTTTACTCTAATCCCTTTTTTTTTTTTTTCGCCTGAAGGTTTAACTTTTTTTTTTTCAGATCAGCTATCTTTCTTTAGCTATATCTTACAGAGTGCTGCAGGAATGAGTCCTATAACCGGAAAGAAGTTGGCATTTTTGCACTCGTGGTACCCTCATCTTGAAGTCAATAGGGTTTTTTTTTAGCTTTTGGTTGTATTAAGTAGCATTCTAAGTAACTAAGTGTTAATGTACTGTGGGGCTAACTTATGTATTTTACTCTGTTTACTTGCTGTGTACGTTTACACGGTTGTAGTTCCTGTGACTTAATGTTTATCTTTCGCTGGCGACACTTGTTCTTTGTGTGAGGGGCAATATTTGGCTCTTTTGACAGCGAATCTACTCTGTTGTCAATTCACTTTTCTTGTTACTGTACTAAATTATTTTTTACAATGCCTCTGGCTTCTTGTTCATGGAATATCTTTTGGAGTTTTTGTATTTTACCCTATTGTTTTCACAGTTTCACAATTACTCTGAGTAGAAACTTTGAAAGCCAACTGCTGTCCTCAGCTTTCATTGCAGAGCGTATGAACATACGTGCAGGGATACTGCCCTTAATCATCCCTACGTATTCCCAGTCAGCTTATGTGGCTTAAGAACTAGACATGGTCAACATAGCAAGACGCACTTACTTTTGTCTGGGCAGTATTCATTCACTGGAAAGGTGTTAAATTCCATGATGATTCCCAGCGTCCAGTTGAGATTGTCTGTGACTCTGCTTAAGATGCTCCTCTCCTCGATCAGCAGCTCATTTACTGCTGTGAGGTTGCTGAGGTTTGCTCTCTGTTCTTTCATCACACAACTAACTAGAATGGGAAGGAGACAGCACATCAGTCAGTCAGTCAATCAATCAGTAGATGCATTTGGTGTCATCAACAAAGCCTTATTATTAACTCACAGTGGATGATGACACTGATGCTCGCCACCAGGAGGACACAAAGTATCCCCAAACACGCCGCCAACACACCAAAGTGAGAGCATGCAGCTGCTTTACCATCTGCGTGTAAGTGAGAAAACTCATATTCAAATCACAATTGTAGTTATAATCAAGTCACTCATTATTGTTATTATTATGGAATATGTATTGTCATTTTGTATTGTAACACACTGTACAACTGTGACTTATACGTTTAGATCCATGTACATTCTAAACTATACTACTATCATCACTTCTATACTCATACAGGACATGTAAATAATAGCTATTGATGTTTTTTAGGAGCATTTCGGAGTAAATTTGGCAAAATGATATGAACCTAAACCACCCAACATTCAAGTTAGATGTCAAAGCAGGTCAAAAAGAGCCGATTTAGCGTTATTTTATTGACTAAACTAAAAAGGACAGTCAACAGATTTTTTTAACTTACCCGGTTCGGTAGCAGCCTCTTTAGGTTTCACTTCAGAAACAATTGGTGGGTCCTCTTTTTTCTCTGAACGACAGAAACAACAACGAAAGGAAATGGGAAGAGAGAAGTGACTTAATAATAGGGACAAACCTTCACAATGTCACAATGAAATGTCTTTAAGTGTGACTGATGTAAAGTACTTCCCGTTGAAACATAAGTGGCATAATCTGGTTTGGGTAGTAACGGATTACTTGTGGTCGTGCGAACAAAATAATTATAATCAGACCAGGTTACATTTGAAAGAAGATCTGACATCAGATTATAGTTACATTGTTAAAGATTACTTGATTACATTCTAAAATGTACGTTTATGCCAGCATGTTTTTGTGAGGGTTAGTCTAATCTGACCAATTCTAAATGATAAATATACATTACTGTTGATCAAAGTAATGTGGCCTTTGATTAAAAAACAGCAGCAACAAAACGTACACAAAAGAAACAGCATCCCACATATTGCACATAGGAGTTTGTGCTAATACTGTCTTTGTATGGATTATTTGATTTGAGCAACAGCAAATATTAATAATACTGGAAACTGTGCTGTTGAAAAAAGTGTTGTTAAAGTGTTATGTACTATATTGCATGGAAGATAAATCTTGCAAACCAATGAAGTGACCTTATTTTTGTTACTACAAGGGTCACCGTATGTGACTCTTCCACACAGAACCCTGATAAAGATGTTAAATAGTCTATGAAATGCACAATTTAATAAAGCAGGAGTCACTTACCCTTTGGAGCTGCAGCACTATTATTAAACACCAGCGTAGAATAGGTGATGTCTGTCTCCATCCTTAAAAGTCGTAGATCACCGTACTTGCTTCAGTGCAGAGAATGTGTGTGTGTCGGTGTGTGACTGAACAAAATTTCCCAGCACTACTTGATAGAGAACAAAAATTGCAGCTTCCGAGTTTGCATTATGACACATTTTTCCCGGACTACCTCAAACAGTGATACTAAAAGGTCCAATGTGACTTTGCGGTTGTTGATTACACAAGATGTAAAAAGTACATCTGCTTCTGTAACGACCAAATGTTCAAACTTTTGCAAAAGAAGAAGTTGACACAGTTTTGCATTAGATCTAATGCTGAACTGATGATCAGTCTACCTGTAACACACTGTCTGGTGAAGGGACAACATTGGTGTATTGTCTTCATCATTTCCCCTCCTGTCTGTAGCACTCAGCCCCAATTTTATTTAAAAATTTGTCACATATATCATTTCATTTTTTTAGAAGACTCAGTAGAAACAGGTTTTATCAAACAGGAGTAAATTGTGCGTTTGTTGGGGACTATTTTCAGCAGTGGATGAATACACATTTGATGCTTTAAAGTATTTATGGCAGCAACATGGGGTATGTGGAAGTGCCTCAAAATAAACTATAATGAGCATGTTCCAAGTAATGAGAGAACATGTCACTCACTGCAATAGTTTAATCGTTTTAATGGAGGTTGTATGGTGCGGTAAAAAAAGATACAGACATTGTTTAGGTCTTTTTTATATATTAAATTAGAGTATTTAATTCTTAGGAAATGTTTGTAATTTATACTCAATGGTGACTTTATTAGGTATACATGTACAATCTGTTGCAGTTCAATGCGACATTGACGGAAATGTGTGAATTATATGTTAATCATTGAGGTCATAGTTAACGTTGTACTGGTTTACATTATATTACAATATAATGTAAACCAGTCGATACATCAACTTTGTACTCACTATTAACATACTGTATATGAGGAGAGCAGAATATTAGGAACACCTCTCAATATAATGCAGTCCAGTACAACACCACCACTAACTATGCCCACAATGCTATCGAATAACATTGAATCAAAACTTCTATGACAGTGTAACATCATAATATATATATATATATATTTATTTATTTAATTTATGGCAGAGCCATTGAATTGCATTACATTGGACTGTACAGTTGTGCCTTATATGTCCAAGGAATGTGAACAGAATATAAAATTCAAAAAGCAGAAAGTAGATAGATGATTCTTTATTCGGTTTGCTTTCTTATCTCTTTAATATATACATATATTCAAGCTGCCATATATATCTCAAATGTGAGTTTGTACTCTGCAACATTTGTAGAGATAGATACAACAATATGCTTACGTCTTTACTAAAAACAACTACAACAAAAAACAGGCCATACATCAGTTTTGACATCCCGAGTCGATAGATATATTTCTTTAATGTTTTATAACCCATATTGATAATGCAGCTGACTCCTAATCTGGTTTGATCAAGGCTCTGGTTTCACAGATCCAGCGGTTCCTCATGGTACAGCTCGCTTTGTGCCAGTTGGCCAGAGGATCTGCTCGTTTCTGAATTAGACCACAATGTTCTCCGTATCTGTACTGTTGTGTTTTCCAGTACCTGGTGAAGAAAAAAACCCACATGATATCAATCTGTGTTTCTCAACATTTTGGGAAATATTCCTAGTTGCTTCTTGCAGAGAGTTAGATGAGAACATTGATAATATGTTCCTACACGAGAGTGGTATCGAAAGCAGATAAGCATATTTACCCAAAATGTTCCCCAAGCTATTCCTTTAATGCTAAAGTCTACTGTATGATTAACGGTTGTCTCCTTAAATTTGTTGCTTCCTCCCTTTTTGCTTCTTTTGGCCAAGTTTTTGTCTTTTGCATTACCGAGGGAGATGTTGATCGGGATTTCTCCATCTGCTTTTTACAAATTTCACCATCTGCCACTTTAGGAAACTGGACGATTTCTGCTTCATTTGGCCTGTCCGTCAGATTTCTCTACAACCCAGCAGCACAAAGTGTAAAACGCAGCATACAAGGGGGGGAAATACTGCCAATCCTCTTGCCGATGGTCTGGTTTGTTTAGAATAAAGATAAAGTAATGTGTCTGAATTACTGTGGTCACAATTCACTGAGGTTAAAATGGCAGATGTGGCATCTTTTGAGGGACAGTGAGTGTGTTTTTTTGCACTTACTTCACAGTGAAGTTGCTTCCATCTACCCACGTCCACGCGTCCCTTTTGCTCAAGCCGATCCAATAGCCATGGCTTTTATCATTGTAGTATTCCGTGTAGGTATTGATGAATTCCTACATTTGTTATGCAGGTGATGATTGAGAAAGATTTATCTATTTGTCCTCATTATAATAGATTAATAAAACATATTTACAATATATAATATTAGGTAGATTAGATAGCTAGATGGTAGATTTCGTACAAAAAGATGCAATACATTGTGCTTCACAAAGATGGAAATACACACATGAAAAGACATATGTGAGAAATAGTAATAATAAACCTAAAAATGGATAATTTAAGTGGCTGTGAAGCTTAGGTGATTTTTTTGTGGTCAACTTTATGGTGCAATGCAAAACATTCTATTTAGACAATTATAATGAAAGGATTAACTAACTATATATATTTATAAATATATAATATCTTTGTTTCATGTGTTGACCGTTTTGGACATGATTCATTTCTATCTCTATGAAAATAGAAAAATAGATCAAATTAAATCAGTCTTGCCTGTTTCTCTTGGCTTTCAATCACCACCAGATCTGCCTTCATTTGTGTGCAGTGATCACGGCTTACCTCCCAACTCCTCCATTGGGAGGAATATTCAGATGTTGAAAACATGTAACAGTTTGACTGGAACAGCACCCAGCCATCCAGGCAAGGTTTACACACTGTTCAACAAGAACGAGACAACAAAATCATAATCGTTTTCTATTACAGATAACATTTTTATATATATTGTATATATATACATTCTGCAGGTGGCCTCGGTAACATAAACTTATTTTCAGTTGATTATACACCAATAAAAACATATGAATGTTATATTCCATTTCTGCTAATAGATCCCCTGAAGGCCACACACTGGCCCTCTAATGTGTATGTTGCATTTTACTGCTGTGGATGTTTGAATGTGTGCTAATTCGAACTCCTATACTGTTGGGCAGTTTGATCTACAGCAATGCATCTTATGTTTGTAGCGTCGCTGTCCTGTGAGAGTGAGTGATATTGTAAAGTTACAATATTCGCCTCATAAAGGCTCAAGTGAAGTATAAATACTTTGACTTTGTATAAAGTAAACAGTACTTGAGTAAATGTACTTCCACTACTGACAAAAAGTACACCCTGTTTTCACCTTTCTGTGGGCAGTGTGTATTCACTGGGAAGTTCTCATATTCCAGGATGACTCCGACGGTCCAGTTGAGCCCGTCTCTCTCTCTGGTCAGCTCTTCTGTCTGTTTCTCTAAGTTGGTCTTTTCTGTCCACAGCTGCAGATTCTGTGCCGTTAAGTTGATGTTTTCTCTGTGCTGCTCTGACATGATTGTGCTGACTGCAGTTGGGGAAGAAACCGTTACTGTTGCACTTACTTTTAATATCAAACTGAGTTGAAAGTCCTGGACAAGAGGTAGACGGACTTACAGTAGATACTGAGTGTGATGACGACCGACACCAAGAGGACACAAATAATCCCCAAACCTGCTGCCACCAGATGAAGCAGTGTGCACAGTGGAGCTCTCTTTGTATTTTCTACCGAGAGAAAAAAAAAACAATCAATTTATTTTACTAATTTGTAGCAAATAGTCATCACCAGCTGACATCACCAGATGTCAGCTTGGCTGACATCTCGAAGTGGATGACGACACACCACCTCAAGCTCAACCTGGACAAAACCGAGCTAGACCTCGTCGCTCAGAGGTCCCTGCGGCCGATCGACCCGGTCGCGGCTGTTTTCTGTCCTGGCCCCACAGTGGTGGAATGAACTCCCCACTGACGTCAGGACGGCAGAGTCGCTGCCCATCTTTCAGCGCAGGCTGAAAACTCACCTCTTCAAGAAGGCCTACCCTTCCGCTTAGCACTTACTTAGCATCTATTGTATTCATACTAGCTTATTGCACTTCTTGTTTTTATAATAGTTTGTGGCACTTATTGCATTCGTTTGTTTCTGCACTGTACGTTGGCTCTGGTTTATACTCTTAGATGCTTGTTTGAGGAAAGGACATGCACTTATGACTTCTGGTGACTAGTTCTCTCGAAAACCGATGTTGAATACACTTATTGTAAGTCGCTTTGGATAAAAGCGTCTGCTAAATGACTGTAATGTAATGTAATGTAATCATCATCAATCATATTTCATGTTTTTTAATCATGGTAAACTCTAAATAACCTGGTATGGCAGGATTTGTATCCCATGCCTGCTCCCCGCAGGTCTTCACCTCTTCATAGATTACTTCTAGGTCGCTTGGTTTCTCTGCAAAAAACAAAAGAGTTTATTAAAGGAAATGAGAACTTTAAATTCTGAGATTAGAGACTTTCAAAAGTCACTTCCCTGTCTAACGTTTCGGGAGTGTAGTGTTAGCACCTTTAAGTTAAGTTACGTTTAGATCTTAACATGTGGCAATGCTGAAATGCTGCAGTCGCAAACAACAGATGTCTCATGGATCAGCTATGAGACTATCAGATATGTGTTGAAGTGAGAAAAAGATTTTTCTAAATCTAAAGAAACTTAAGTGGACATTTAGAGGAATTGCTTTTACACAAGCAAAGACATTTATTACAAAGTATGTCTGGGAGCTGCCTGATACATGCAGAGTGGTGGTTAGGTAAAAGTAGCAATACCACAATATAAAAATAAATAGGAGCTCTGCATTCAAAATGTTTGGCAAGTACAAGTATTGTCAATAAAATACATTGCTGATGCATCGGGCTACTGTGTAAACAGCACTTCAGTGTGTTCAGTGGAACATATTATTTCTGCAATGTAAAAATGTTACTTTACAAATGTATACATCAAACAAATCCAATCAAATGTAAGTTTGAAGTAGCAGCAGAAAGCAAGTAGCTCAAATCTGCACTTGTAAGTACTGGAGTAGATGCACTTTCCACTACTGTCAACAGCTGCAGTTAGACAGCTCTGGGTTCAGCTCAGCAGACAGAACTATCTTACATCATTAAAGTACAACAAAAAACATGACTCACCATGTTCAGATATACCATCGGTCTTGAACTTCACCATCACGTAATTCAGTTCTTCCTCCATTATCTTATCAGGGTTATCAGAGACAGTATTCACTTTATCTCAAAGACAGCAGCATAAAACCCAAACCACCGCAGAGGTTTTAATGCAGGCTGTTGTGAGTGAACTTTGGTTTGGTTTCAGACATGTAGTAACAACTGTGAGTGATCACGACCTGCACTTCTTCTTTTGTGGAATGTTGTAAGACTGACAAAGTGATGCTTTTTGGGATGTGATATTTTTAGACAGGCACATATTTCAGCAGAGGCCAGGCCATCACCGGTCTGATTTTTAATTTCAACAGAGTTGGCAGTGAAATCTTTTACTACACCAGATGGCTTGCTATTTTGACTGCCTCTCTTATTTTCTTTATCAAAGTAGACATTAGTTAGCACATTAGTTGTACTGATAAGTCTCAAACGATACCTTGTCTCCCCTTTTAGCTTTATCTGTGAAGTACACTACTCTTCTTACTTCATCTTGAGCTTCTTACAGACAGAAAACACAGCCCACTATATTTATCCAAACAGTGAGTTTCCTCCTTCATGCAAATCACTTGCTCTTCTGCCCTCTGCTGACTCGTGATTTTCCCAATACTCGGTTCTTCAAACATCATCTGGTACATTTATGTGATTAAAATAGATTTTAATTTAAAAACAGATGCAGTTTATTCTGAAGGTCTGAATTTACCAAACCAGGCCAGCAATACCTTAGATCAATCACAAGTCAAAAGCAAAGATGAGCAAAAGATCCCACTGGAAGAAATGATGGAGTGTTCACCGGAGTCTTTGTGTTTTCTCGCCTCGCAGGTTTCCGTGGATCCTGGTGATACCTGGACCCTGGTCTTGCCTCCCGCCGTGGCTCTGTCATATGCATTGAATGTGTCGTAACTCTGTTATGTTGTTCATTCTGTACACATGACATCTATTGCACTTCTGTCCATCCTGGGAGAGGGATCCCTCCTCTGTTGCTCTCCCACAGGTCTCTTACTCTTTCCTCCCCATTAAGGGTTTTCTCTGTTCCGATGTGACGGTTCCGGGACAGAGGATGTCGTATGTGTACAGATTGTGAAGCCCTCTGAGGCAAATTTGTAATTTGTGATTTTGGACTATACAAAAATGAATTGAATTGAATTGAATTGAGTGAGAGACTTCCATAGCTCAATAGACAGATTTGACCTTTTTAACCTATAAGTAAACACCAGCAGATGGCGATCTAAAACTCCATTTACAGACAGATGTAGTCTTACACTCAGTTTACACTCAGTTGGCAGTCAATAAGGTACACCTTGCTAAATCTAACGCAGTCAAACACAACAGACCTGCAATACATCTTTAACACTATTGTGAACTATTTTTATTCAGTTTTGTTGTGAAACAATTAAATATACAATCATACATATATTCATAAAAATGTATGAGTGAATAAAATGCAGGATCAAAATGAAGATGAGGTCATTGGTAACCTTTTACCCATCAGGGACTCAATGATCTGGGTTAATTAGTACTTGACTGTGGAAAAAAACTATAATGACGTATGTGTAATAAAGGCAACTGACCAATCAGCGTGCAGGATTTGTTCAGGAAACGTTTTCACCTGCAGGCAAGAAGCCTGAAGGAACCAGAGAGCCTCGAGACTGACGCAGTCTTGTTGAAAAGCCTGGAGAAGTAGAAATCGATTTGTTTTTAAGGACTGTACCGGCGAGCAGCGATGGTATGCGGCGGATTTATTTGCACCAAGAACGCACTCAGCGCTCTTAATGTACTTTATGTTGTAAGTATGAATGTACCGATGTGAAATAACCGAAATAACTGGTTTAAAACGGCAACAGCTGTCTCCGCTTCTGTCCTGACTTGTGCTAATATTTAGTCTAAGACGAGAAGAGATTCAAATGTTTCGGTTGTTTTGTCTCCTTGTTGTGGAAACGGACAGGTGGTGGTGGTGAATGATTAGACCCAGTGAGTTACCAACACTGCTAGCCTATTATTGGTGGATTTCCTCAGAGAATATAAAAACGTAATCATAAATAAACTTCTATAATACTTCATTGTTTTACCTCTTTCAACTGAAGTGAAACACCTGTATGTAACTCTGAACAACCTCTGTAATCAAAAAACCCAAAGCACTGCTTTACTCTTTGTTGTTTTTTGTCAATGCTGCTAATGTAGCCTGTTTTTAATTGTATACCTTACTTGTGTAATAACTCTGGAGCTGCTATCTACATACAGAACTGTGTCTCTTATTCTTTAGTAAAGTTGTAAAAGTAAATAAAGTAAACATATACATATCTAACAGATGCATATCTAAGGTATCTATTTTAGCAGTAAATCCAGTTGCCTTTTGATTTGAAAGTGCAGAGAAAAACGATGTTTATTCTATAAAAGTCCTCAGCCACTAATTATTCAAACACCAATAATATAGATTTACTTGGAGCTGCAACGTTAGTCTATTGATCGAATAAGTGGATTGACAGAAAATTCCTCTGCAAGTATTTTTGATGAATACATAATTACTTTAGGCAAAAAAATGCTGAATATTAGCTTTTCTAATATGAGGATTTTGATATGATAGTAACTGACTTCTTTGGGTTTTGAACTGGTAGTCGGATAAAACACCACATTTGAAGACGTAAACTTTTCGTCTGTGTGAAATTCTAAAAGGCATGTTGCACAATTTTCTGACATTTTAGACAAAACAATTTATCAAGAAAACAATCTTTAGATGAATGTTTAATTTAAATAATAATTATGTGTAGCCCAAGATTTCCAACTAATTTCAACACTATGACTTTTTTTAGTTTATTCAAGGCCATACTTACTGGTTTGGCTTCAGAAGTGGTGGGGACACAATGCTTGGGAACACTTGTGCATCGACCTGTTTTCGGAAAAGGAAAATTGTCGTAGTCTGGACCGTGGCTGATAGTCCCTTTTTTGAAGAGGAGACATCCTGGTGACATTGATTGTACTTCCTTCTTATCTCCATGGTTACATTGTTTACTTCCTCTTCAGTTGGTGAGTCTGCTGCTGATCGGAGTGGCAGCCTGGGGGAAATGGTTCGACCTGGTCTCCAGCATCCGGGTGGTGGCAGGGGTCATCAGCGTGGGCATCTTCCTGTTCCTGGTTGCCATTGTGGGACTGTGCGGCGCAATGAAGCACCACCAGGTCCTCCTCTTCTTCGTATCCTTTTGATTTGTTTGTAGAAGTACAGCGAGTCATCCACCTCACACCTTCTGCCAAAGCAGAATGAAAAGTAAATAACCCACAGCTCCTGGAGGCTTTTATTCCTCTCATGAGCGTGTGTTTTAATTGTCCTTTTTTAAATGGTTAGTGAAGCAGCAAAACGCCGAGATTTCAGACTTTTAAATCCAATGTCGGCTTCCTAAACTTGCTCCAGTACATGATAATCCTGTTCACAGTGTTTGTCATGCAGTTTTCTGTGTCCTGTGCTTGTCTGGCCCTGAATAAAGACCAACAGGTATGTTTATTTTGTGTACATTCCTTTCAGTAAAAGTGAAATACTCTCACATGGGTTTAATGATCCTAACAGTGTAGATTTCACAAAATTCTATAATTGCACAAATAATGTTTATTCTTGTTCATTGCTCTTGATTTTTCTCATGCTTTTGAAATAGAAAATTAAACATAAATACAACCAGGCTGTGTGATATTCATTCACAGAACCATCTGCTGGAGGTTGGATGGAACAAGTCGGCGGCCACTCAAAGGGACGTAGAAAAGACCCTCAACTGTTGCGGCTTCTTTTCTGTTCCCATCAATGGCTCATGTGCTGCTGTAAGTAAATCAGACTGGAATATTCTTTTCATTTTTATATTCTTTTCTTTTTTTCATGATGTCATCTCTGGCAGTTATTTAATTTGCAACCCTCGCTTCTTCTAGAGTTGTTATAAGCCTGTCTCTCCATCAGCCTGTGAGACGTGCTCCAACACCATCCAGCAGATTGCGGGAGAGGTGCTGCGGTTTGTGGGTGGTATCGGACTCTTCTTCAGCTTTACAGAGGTCAGTAAAATGTGGAGTGGGTGCTGATGTAGACATTAAGATACATTTGCGGCGTGTTGACGTTTATTGTAGGCCTAAGATTCAGAAAACTTGACACGCCAGTGTGCGAAATACCCGTTGGCAATCAAGGGTTTCCCCACTACCTAGTGCTCCAGTGTTACTGAAGACTTGGACTCAATACGCAATATAGCCTACAAGATTTCATGGATGTAAGCCAACTAGGCTATACATGCTTTGCAGGCGCACCACCAAGGCTAAAAACCCTGCTGCTCTCCAGGTTGTTAAGAATAAAGTTGGACATACTGATCTTTTAAAGTACATTTCAAGTGACAAATAGATCTTTTGAATATCATTTTGTTTGTCAGGCGGTCTCAAGCGTCGATAGGGGGTCTCGTTCCTCCTGTATTTCGCACACTTCTTTACGCTCCTCTTTCTTTTATTTCAGATCCTTGGAGTTTGGCTCGCCCACAGATACAGAAATCTCAAAGATCCTCGATCAAATCCCGGAGCCTTTCTATAACCACTCACAACTCATAAAAGGCCCAAAATGTACTACTGAATAATCTCTTAACTTCGTAAATCACTCTTATCGGGACATTTGTACGCTTTAATACAGCTTTTTGCTGTATTCAATTATATTATATGATAATGATGGTAAGATAAAGTGTAACAGTAATACAAAAAGGGAAAAATCACTCTTAAGTCTTAAAGACGGCTACACAGAATCTGTCAGAAATTGCTCACTGCTAACATTAGCCTCTGGTTATACCAGACCAAGTAAGGCTGTAACTACAAAAACCCTGTGTATTGAACTGAGGAAATGTTTTGTTTTTTATTGCTTATGAATATATGTTTGCTTTAATATTTGCTCCTTGATTACTTTAATTTAAAATATACTTTTTTTTGCTGTGAATATGAATTGTCTTTCTTTTCAGGAGTGGTTCAAGGATTAGGGAAATAAGCTTGTTCTTTGAATTAGATGACTTTTGGCAAGAAAGCAAATAATAAAACTATTCCTTTAAGTGACACTTGGTGCATGTAAGCATTGCCTCTTTAATTCTAATCTGTCTCAAAGTGATAGACGTTAACAGCAGATGTCTATGCTCGCTATGCACACACACACACACACACACACACACACCTTATGCAAATAAACTGCAGGTGAGCACCATGAGTGCTCACCACTCCCAGACTATGCATGGGTGACCACACGTGTTTTGCAGACAGTGGATTTGGGTGTTGGGTGTCCTTAACAGCAGGAAAAGATTATATTCAATTGATTGTATTAAAGTCAATCCTGTTGCAGCTTGATAGACATTCTGTCATGAAACCAGGTTTTTGTTTTATGTGTATTTATTGCTCTTTGTTTCCTGTTAAACACATCTTATGCATTCATACTAAATATTCTCTTATATCAATACTCTTTTTCCATCCAAAAATAAACATGCTGAGTTTTAGCACATGTAAGAGGAATGTTGTATTTCATGCTTTGCTTGTCAGGTTTAATGGTAATGGAGAGCGTTGCTTTCACTCAGGAGTCGATGACTTGTTCACATTCCTCACCCCAAACAGGATCCTGACCAGGAACTGCACTCGCGGTTTAGATTCATTTGATCGCCTCAACAGACTCCTCAGTTGGTCCAACCAGTTCAGCAAGGTGACTGAACTTCACTGCTACAATGCCATTGTAAAATATGTCACTGTGTGAACTGCATGTAATTAACTGCACTCTATATTTAGATCTATTCATTTTGTGAACAGATAATTATTTACCAGCATACATTGGCAGGGTGGAACTAATCACATGACCTTATTTAGACGGTGATATTTATATTTATTTAAATGTTTCAGTTTATAAGTTGAAAGACAAACGTGTGTAGATTGTTTTATTGTTGACACACATGTTCAGGCTTATTACAAAATGTACAGATCACCGAATCCTTGTAACGTGTTTATACTTTTTTTTCTTTAACATCACTCTGGGGAGCAGTATTGCAACATAGTTGTGATTTGCTTCACCACCACTGCCAAACATTTAAGTTGTAAGGTAGTAGTGGACAAAGCTTAAATGAATGCAGTTTGTTGTAATATGTAAAGGGTCTGTTACAAATGTGTAAAATGTGGTTTAATGCTGTATGCTTTCCAAAGTTAGGGTATTGTAGCTTACTGGATATTTACAAGTGATTCAAATATCTAAGCTTTGGTGTCTTGAAGAAAAAACAAGCTTTGAGCTAAATTAAAGAATGTAAAGTTTGCTGGGATGTCATCATGTAGTAACATGGAAAGATTTTAAAAGTTATTCTTACTCTACACCACTTCAAATACGGTCTTCTGCATAGGCTGCACTTTTCTCCTCGTAGATAAATAGATTTGTATAATAGTAAGGAAGTGAAGACTGCATACTGTTTTGATGAGAAAATGGGATTTACAGGAACCGAAAAAATCTTTAAAAAGCGTTATTTGAAAAGTACCACTTTATTTTAACATGCACATTTTGAGACCAAACTTGGGAGCATTTTGTGTGATGAGTTTAAAAATTAAAATTGAGCTACAGTATTTGTAAAATACTACAATAACCATAATTCTTTGCCAAACAAGCTTGATACTTCTTCCTGGGTCACAGGTAATTTGGGGAGAAGCAGAGAGGAAGCACATGGTGAGTTATGTTGTTCAAACGTGTAAATGTGTTTGTAAATTATAGAGATATCAAAATCATATGGTTTAACACCAAGTCGTTTAATTTGCCCCTGCTGACCTTTACAGCAGTTCAATTGTGATTTTATGTAGCAATTACTGTTGAAATGAAATTAGCCCAGATGGTTGAAAAGATTGAAGTTAACTGTTGGAAGTTGACATGTAAAATGTAGAAGTTGACCGGGTGTTTTCTCAACTAGGAAGGCCCTCAGTCACTTACATCTCAACATAAGACATTATGATACCGTGTCTTATATCTCCTTCACAGAGTGATCAAAGTAGTGTGTGTTGCATCAAACCCATGCTTCTTTGCCACATTTGCTCGTGAAGAAAAATATAGCAATCTCTTGTCAGAACACTCCAAACTGTACCCCTCAGCTGAAAGCTTCAAAGCCACATTTGAAAGGCCATGAACCTGCTTTTCTTCTAAAGCTGTGTTTGGCATAGTGCCTGAAGCATGTCCAGCACTCGGAGGTTGTTATCTGTGGAGCTTTTGTCACAGTCACCTCATATTGCCTGAAGGGGGTCTTTGCTGAAATGGGGGCACGGACAGAAATATCTCAGGTTTTAGTCTGAAGCCATTACTGCACATAATCTTGGCTGTAAACTTCAACAAGGCCCTTGAGTTTCTAATATGTCTAGTCAATCTGGGATGCAAGTCTCGTTCTCAGATCAAGCTGACGTTGGCAGCTTGAGAAAGAACTTGGCAACCCGACAAAGTTAAACTTGGTTTCATCCTTTGGGCTGCAGACATTTCAAGTCTTTTCTTTCTGTGCAAGATGGCGTTCATGACCATACAGGGATTGTTTTTTACTTTTTACACCACTGCATTTTTGTACTGCAATTTATTGTTACTTACCATCACACAATCACCAATCCTGATATCTGCGCTAAGCTAAGTCTTCTTTCACCTTTCCCAAAGCAGACAATACTCACAATACTTTTATACTGTATCAAGTTTTTTTATTTTTTATTAAGCTTACTATATATTCATTTAACAAACTGCTTGTTCGTCACATGAAAGTATACTCTTGCACTGGAGAGTATTGACAGGAAGTCTAAAGTCCACTAAATAATGAGAATTTAGGCTCCATATTAACAAAGCAACACGAGGATATGAGGGCAGAATAGACATACAAGTATTCAAACTGAAGTAAAGTGACCGGATGCAGTCTCACTTAGATCTGATACCTTTTTATCAGGAAAATTCTCTCAGCCAAATGTTGGACCAAAATAAACAGAGAAATAAATAGGCACTGGGAGAAGTAGTCACAATAGCATGAGGCAATTAGTCAAGAGAGCTCCTAACTGCTTAAAAAGCCATACAGACAGTTTTGGGGTGTGAGGCTGCGACGAGGAGTAGTTGGATGAAGATCAAAGAAATCAAAAAAAAAAAAAAGATTAAAAACAGCGAGAATCTTGCACTTTTCATATCAGTTGAACTTGATTATGAGTCTGATGAAAAGGCTCTGTGTGCGTTGGGGGACTGCTGAGAGGTGAAATCCGGGTCTTCCCTCACTCGCTTCTTGATGTCCGCTTTGACCTGAGGTATAAAAGAAGAAGAAGAAGAAGATGATATGATTATCATGGTGTCGTACAAGCAGAATGTCAGAAGGGGACTTAGTGTGGCTCGCCTAACACGTTCAGAGAAGGATGGTATCTTCTGAAAACAATCGAAAATCATTCTTTATTTACCATTTGTTTTTAGCTTTCTTTAACAAACACCATTTCCCATAAGTCCTAGACCTTCAGGGGACAAACGCAACAGCTTCGACCTGACAGTAAAAAGAGATTCCAGCTAAAGATGTACTTTAGCACGCGGATGAGTTGAATGAATATGGACGAAAACAAGTAACAATGATGTCAGTATACTTTTAACAAAATATAATTATCTTAGGCTGCATTTATTAAGAACATTATAATTATCAATTATTCTGTGGATTGTATGCCAACGATTAATTGATTGCAAAAATAGTTACAGATTATTTTTCTATTGATTGACAATATTATTATTCAACAAATTGTTTGAGGTCTGCACTTGTCTAATCTACTTATATGAATCGTTGTTGTTATTTTCAAACAATTTCCTAACTTTAGACTTATTTATAACCTCTTGTGTTCTTTAGATACATCTAGCAGTGTAACCATGCATCTCTGTGATTAAGATGGTAAGAAAATGTACATATCATGGCCAACACTATGAAAACAAGAGGACCAGACAGTGGTCATCACTACCCCAAATGATGTGTCCCTGGTTTGTTCTAATGACTTCGTTACCTGTTCTGCATAAGCTTCCTTCAGCTCCTGGGTCTCCAGATCGTCTTGTAATCGCTCAGCAGAAGTGATGGGCTTCACTCCCGCTGTCCTGGCTGCTTGACTCACGGCATCAGAGAGGGAGAGGAGGCTTCCACCACCCAGTCCTGTCTGAACACACACACACACACACACACAGACGGACACCTTGAAGAAGGTAACGACAAGTGACATCCATAAGTAATAAGTGAAGTTACGATTGATCCGATTACCTTCCTGCGCTTAGCTGGCATGCCGTGCAGATAAGCGTCAGACAGCGGGGGCTGAGCTTTCATCTTCCTCTGGGTCATCATATCACACCTGATGATGGGCACCCATTCCTACAACACAGTTAACAGTGAAGATGGGGAATGTTTTCAAGTCAAAACCCTCTTTGTTACTGTTCCTCCATTGCCGCTCAGAGGGAATATTGTACTAACAAACACCTTGGAACATGGAAGTGTGGGATCTCAACGTCCAGTGTGCAACATTGTTTATCTATCCTTTTAGTACTAGTGAGAAGATCCTAAAAATCAGGCTGAACAAGATCCAGTGCGTCTTTATATAATTATAATCCACAGAACAAGAAAACGTTTGTTCATCGGATTACCCAGAGTTATGAGTAAACACTGTAAATGTGAAGCAGGGCGGTGCTACAAATAGTTTAGTCATGAAAACAAATAAAAGATAAATGTTAAAACGGTTTACAAACAGTGTGGGCTCTTACAGGTGGAACAGCAGCCGCCCAGGTCTCTGACTCTCGAGCAGACTCCTCACTGCCTCCCTCAGCTCCGGCTGCTGCCATGTCGCCCCCTAATGGAGCAGCTCCTCCCGAGGCCCCGAGGTCTCCAGGCAACACCCGTGCTTCCCGTGACGATGCCCTCGTGTCGCGTGACACCGACATGGCCTCCTCTGCTGTGGTGGCTGCCGCTGGTGAGAGGGTGTCCCCGACCTTTGGAGGTGGAGAACAACGAAATGACGGAACTAAAAGGCGGAGCAATGCCTGACCACCTTCAAACGAGTTCATCTGAAAAGGACATTAAAGACGGGCCATGCTTACCGTTGCACTTTGTGCTCGTTCGGGCTCTTGTGTGCCAGTAGCAGAAGACTGCTCTGTCTGTGAAAGAATGTCATTTAATATTTATTAGCCGTTTCAGATGTGCTGCCTAAGTAACAGGATATGTAACAGCCATCAGATAAGACGGACTCTTGTATTCTGTTCTGAAGACACAGCTTTCAGACATAAAATACTTAAAATAACACTGAAATCTACAGTTCCAGAAACGAAATTTGTGGTAAACACATTTTAAGTTCTCAAGTGTAACTGACAGCCTCAGGCCTGAAGGGGCTACATGATGTAGAGGAGGCTTGCAGTTATGATTTCCTCCAACTGCCAACATGTGTTCATCAGTATTACGGTAGGAAGCCATAGATACGGAGCTAAAACGGCAAATAAATGTTTAAAAGACGGCATGCGGCTGGTCCGTTACCTGTGTGTGAACTATGTAGTTCTGGATCTGCTCCTGTGAGATGGGGATGTGCTCCAGAATCACCTGCAGCCTCATTGTCATCATGCTGGTCATCCAGTTGACCAGGCTGGGGCTGATGTCGCTGGACATCCTCCGCTGGAACAACAAGAGAAAATAAAGCTTTTATTTTGTCTTTGGATTGTTCCAATTTTTAAGTAGCTTTTGTTTTGTCTGCTTATTCCTTATGTGACCATTCTAATGTCACAAAAACATGTCATGGACACAGTAGCTATCTGATGCAATCTGTTTGGCTTATGATGTTGCCATTCTGTACTTGAGGCCTGTTGATTTTGAGTCACTCGGTTTCAAAATCTACGATGCCGTGTTCTTTCCACTGAGAGAAATAAACTGTTGGCCTTCACCTAGTCAATAATGTCGTGACTTTGTTTGGCTTTTAGTTTTTAGTTTCCATTTCCTGCCACAAGCACTCAAGGGCGCCATCATCAGGCATCGATAGGCATCTGTTCCAAGTAAATATTTGTTTGTGCGTTCAATTACTAAACTTGATATCCTTTGACTAACATGCCAAAGCCAGTTTCATCTGGAGTCATCTGCCTACTGAACAGACAATTAGTGAGAGAGTGTATACTGACTATGCGGTGGTTGATGACAGCGGTGAGCGCTCTCTGGTCTCCTCTCAGGCAGTGCAGGTTGAGGGCAAGACACTCAAACAATGCCTGATTGCACATCTGTAACAGCCGAGGCCCAAATGAGTCATCTGGATGAGAAAAATATTGATATTAACTAATTAGAAAAATACACAATACTACAAGTCCTACAGGGACATTGACAATAAACATTGTTAAGTTACGACTTAACAGCAATATTCCTGATTAAAAATCCAAATATGATTAGTTCTAGTGCTGCAACCTCCACTTAAAACACACATGGAGACTAAACTGGAACCAAAATATCCACATAAACCATCACCAAGACCAACTGATTTAAACGTCCTTAAGTTTACCCGTGCAACGTAGAATATGCGTGGCAATCTGCATCAGCTGCTGTCTGAAGAAGGACATGTTGGTCTGAGTGACGTCAACGCCCTCCAACAGTGTGACTGAAGACTCTCTCTGTGGGAGTTGAATGAAGGTGTCGTCAATACAACAGCATACTACGCAGGGGGCATGACGTTTCAACAGTGATGTAAAAACTAAATACTTAAACTAAACTGTTTTAAAATATCTGTAGTGCTGAAATATGTTTTTATAATGAATTACTGTTATTTCATTGAATGAGGGGTGTCTGGTATTTGTCATGTGCACTTTTTAGTACTGATGTCTTTTCTTTAATAAACCTCACCTTCAGATTGAAATATGAGAAAGCTATTAATCCCCCCCCCCCCTCTCGCTTAGTGTCAGTTAAACTAAACTAACCACACTAAACTCCTGTTTCAGCACACAAGACCATTGTTTTAATGGCTTTGTTCATTATCTGTGAATACATCAGATTTCCACACCATTTAAAAGTGAACTGATTCAACTGACAAGATGTGAGTTTACCATGAGCAGGCCTACATTTAATCATATACTGTTTTGTACTTTAATTGACGGTACTAGAGGAGGCGTGGACATCAAGGACTTACAAAGCTCTCACTGATGTACTCCTCCAGTTCGTTCACAAGACTCTCAGCAGCAGCCTGGGGGATGGAAACAGAGACGAATATAAAGGGAGAAGAAGACAAAAATCCATCAGTTACACTAAAGAATAAAAAAGACAAATCGTCAAAAGTGGGACCAATAATGAAAAGTAAATTAGCTCCATCTACTTTTAACTACACTTGAGTACTAATAGATCTGAAATCAACAGTAATTTAAAAGGAAAAACATTTCTCCTCCAACTGGTGAGTGTTACTGACAGTAATGTTCTCATCGGTGGGCTCTCTGCCGTTGAGGTAGTTCTGGGTGAAGAACTGGGACAGTTGAGGCTGGATGCGGCCGAGGGGCTGGTGCTGGCCATGAAGCAGCATCACCAGGTCTGACATGGTGAACGTCTGGCACACCAACATCAGCAGCTCTCCAAAAAACCCTGGGAATCATAAATAACGAAATATTCAGACCAATCAGTTTCTGATATGCTCCTGGACTGAATTACATCATAATGGGTTAGCCTCGGCTGCTGTATTGACAACATATTTTATTCGTATGTTTGTTTGTTACCGGTAGGATCCTCAGGACTGATGAAGATGTTGGTTGCCTGGGACAGCCTCTGCATGAACTGGGCAATGCTCTCTGTGTCGTTCTGGGCCTGACCCAGAGAGCCCATCATGGTGCTCAGGACGCCACGGACGATGCCTGTGAACAGCTCCGGGTTGAGGGCTTCGGCTCCTGCGGGGGCGTTGGGCATGGCGTTGGGGTTGGGCCCTGCCGCAGGAGCGGTACCAGAGGGAGGTGGGGGTGGAGAGAAGATGGGTTGGGCCTAGAAATGAAATGGAAGCATGGAGTAAGGATTTGTTAACGTTACTTCACTTTAAATGCAGTGATTTTTTAAAAATGTGCTTCATGCATTACACTGGTAACTCACTCACTGTCAGCCTATCTGCCCTCTAGTGGGCCATTAGGAGACATGGTGATGACTAGGGCCGGGTATCTTTTGAAAGGTTTATTTACTAGTGCAAATACAGTACATCAAAAAAAATAATCTGATGCACTCCTTTCACATGATCTCTGAATAGGTGTCAGAGAAATGATATGCAAATGAAGGTACAATTCACATGCAATGACTATTAAGTGCACTAGAGTCAAATATTCAAACACTGACCTGCTGCATGAATTCACTCACTCCCTGGATGAAGGCTGGGACACCAGATGTGGTGACAGTAATTGAAGGGGCCCCTATAGGGCCCCCAGTGGCACTGCCGGCTACCCCCAGGAGAGAACCCAGGAGCTGGTTGAGGTCTGGGGGCATTTCCTGGGACTGGGGCTCACTGGTGTTGGTCTCAGATTGGCTCGGTGGATCAGTAGTGTTTGCAGTAGGCGGAGGAGTTGGACCCGAGTTGGAGAAAGAAAAGGAGGAGGAGGCGGAGGATGTTTGAGAGGAGGAAGAGGAGGATGTGGATGTGGAGGAGGAGGATGTGACTGTTTGACCAGCTGTTAAAAAACAAACAGATTGAAGAATTACTGATGGGCAGCAATTCTTGACTAATCTTTCTATACTTTAAGCTTTAATAATTATAGACATATGATAATAAAGTCCAAATCTAAATTCCTATATTATTAACTTACGTATTTGTCCTGGCAGCAAAAGCTGTCCAACCAGTCCACTAATCATCTGGTTCAGAGCAGCAGGGTTGAAGGGCTGTGCAGAATGATATTTCAATTAGTCTCAAATGTTGACAATCAGCCTAAAAAAAAGGAACCAAATCAGATGTCATTATCCCCACCTGTCCTGGCTGCTGGCCCGGCATGGCAGCTCTGACATTGATGGTGGTTCCCCGAGTGCCGAAGGCTGGAGGGGGCATGTTGGGTGCAAAGGGTGGTCGGGTGAACACAACCCTGGCCTGGGGCTGGGGGCCAGTGTGGGGAGGCGGTGGGGGAGCAGTAGGTGTGGTGGTGGGTGTGTTGGGACCCGTGGTGGTAGTTGAGGAGTTGGCTGTGGAGTTGTAGCCAGGAGGGGTGGGCTGGGGTGCGGCCGGGTGGCCAGTGGCGGTAGCGGTGGCAGCACTAGTAGCTACGGCAGCAGCGTATTGGCTTATCTGTTGCATGAGATTCCGCATAAAGTCAGGGGGGAGGGCACCTTAAGGGGGAGACAGAGACCAATAAATTAGAACAACATGACTTGCAGAAGAAAAGCAGAAAATGATATTCAGAGTCACAAAAAGAAGGCTTCATTTGCGATATGACCAATATACAGTATTCCATGTTTTACATGACTACACTGTGTTGTTTAAAACGTATTATGCCAAATGTACCTGGTTGTCCAGGCATTTGCTGTCCAGCTGCGGCAGGGTTAGCACCTGAGCCTGTACATACATACATACAAAACACACAAATAGTTTGAACTCCTTAATACAATACTTAATTTACTGCCAGTGTTACTCTCTATTACAGACGATATAACAGAGCCATCATTCAACAAACGGAACCTATGAAATGTGAGCCAGTGAATCAAATAAGTTTAAAGTTTCATTCTTCAGATCACTGGGATTGTGGCCGCAGTGCACGGAGGACGCAGCAGTGCGGTACGAGCGATCATTTAACTCCTATGCACTGCCGCCCAGCAATATGACACACAAACAGCTGTGAGGTAGTGGATCATTCAATCAGTGGCGGGTAGGGGACAACACACCGTCCGTGTTCATCTGCATCATAACCACCGGGACTGCCTGGTGGCTGATCCTGATGACACGTGGGCCACCTTGTCCCGGTCCAGCCTGCTGATTGGACGGGGAAGTCTGTGTGGGGGGGGGTCTGTCCCTGACCTGCCTGCTCTGATTGGCTGGCCGGTTGTGTGGGCGGGGCATGTCCCTCAGTGCCGTTAGCCGCGACAGTCACTGTGGCACCCAGGTTCATCTGTCGGTGAAGATGCAAGCACAGTCAGTCGGATTACATTAAAAGTTCACATTAATAACTAAAATACGCTCGCCTTCACGTACTTGCACTGGGATGTGGTGGTGCACAGCTCCGGGCAGAGTGACTGGGGTGGCATAGTGGGAAAAAGGCCGGACCACATGCAGGTGGCGGGGCACAGGGCTCATGAGGTTCAATCGCAGGTCACTGAGGGCCACGAGGGCGTTACCAAGAAGACGGAGACACTCCCACGTCAGGATGAGAGTGCGCTGGTCCTCCTCTCTCTCCTGAGACAGACAAGAAAACATCTTGGGCAACATCTTAAATGACAACTATATAATCCATGTTAAATACACCAGATTTTGAGTATTAAAGAAAAAGTTCAACATTTTGGTTTATACGATTAATCGCTTTCTTGCTGGAAGTCAGATGAAAACATTGATACCACTCATGTTTCTGTCCTACGATAACAAAATTCACCTACGAGCAACTCTAACAATACATTTTTAAATATGGATATACGGGCCACTTATAAAAAGCATATATTTCAGAAATATGCTAAGGATCACTAGGCTGTTTGAATCCTACTGTATTATTGTTGTATTCTGCAGTGGTGGCCGTCTCCAGGATGGTGTGAGCTCTCTGAATGAAGGGCTGCAGTCTCTCCTCCACCCTCCGCAGCTCAGACAACATCTCCGCCAACTCAGCAGGGCTGGGGTGACTAGGGGACGAAAGGAGGGCAGAGCTGATTAAAATCAAACACAACAACTGTTTACCAAACTGGTCAACACAGACATACAGCATCACCATGTATACGGACAAAAATATAGAATATTACAGAGAAAGACATACAACTGACATCACAATACATGGATCAAATTACAAGTTAGTTTCAATCAGAAGAAATGACTCGTGCTGTGGCCCCTATAATCTCCTTTATGTTTGCAAAGTTGAGGAATTAACTACATTGATTCTATGCTAAATACAGTCATGTTCTTTTCAAACTTGCCTGACTTAAAGGTTTGAAACAAAAAAAATCTAAAGTATGTGGCATAAGTAAGAATCTGAGTCACTGAGAAAGAGAGGGTGTCTCACTTGGGTCCAGGTTGGGGTGTTGGTCCCTCAGATTGTGCTGAAGAGGTGGTTGGAGGAGGGGGAGTTGTTGGAGGTGGGGAGGTGTCCATGGGCTGGGCAGAGGGAGAGGGAGTGGAGGTGGTAGATGAAGATGAGGGAGCAGCGGGGGGAGCAGCAGCAGCAGCAGCAGCAGCAGTCTCTGTTGGAGCAGATGAGTCACTTGGCCGACCCTGAAAAGAAGACACCAGACAGCAGACAAATGTATTATGTGAATTTTTGGTAACCCCTTAAAAAGGTGGCCAGTGCCACAGGAGATTCATCAGCTGAGAATTCTAATCCTCTACGAATGAGTTTAAGAAATGTAACAGACAGCTCACTAATGGTTGAAACTATAAACACTCCCTGACAAGCGTCATGTCACTCATGCTTATCACATCTGTTTGCTGTGTTAGTGAGATAACCAGCCAGCTGAGGTCAGTACGAAAGCTGACTCGTCATCTTTAAAAATTCCTCTGTTATGGATTTCTTTACTGTGACTTTGTCCGTTTCTGTGAGGAAACGGTGACACGTCATCTGTTTTAAAGGCCTCCTAGAAGCTTGGAGCAGGCTAAGTTACGACAGGTCCGGCCCGCCGTGTGTCTTGCTCAAAGCACACTGCACGCAACTCGCTTATGTCCGACTTCAATCAACATACTGGTGGCGCAACGATGGGAATAAACACTCTGGATTACTGCTACACACCATCCAAAAACAGCTACAGAGCGGAATCACTACCTGCATCGGGGAGGAGCGACAATACAGACATCTTTCTACGGTCAAAGTATATAAACAAATAAAAACGCATGATCCATTTGACGCGAGTTGTCAGGACATGGTAGCTCATTCTCTCTCTGTTCTTTTCTGAAGATATTTAAATGTGTTTTTGTGCTTAGTCACCCCTTAAAGACCCATTCGGAGCCAGCAAATACCCTGAAGGTGAGCTCTCACCTCCATCCTGTGGATGACATCATTGATGTCCCTCAGCAGGTTCTCCGCCAGCACCAGCCTCAGCCTCGGCTCGCTCTGCACTGGTTGGTCCATATCAATGTGCACATTCACAGACCCATTGCTCTGAAATAGAAAAGGGGGTAAATCAACAAAACACAGGGCAAGATTAACTGGGATTGTGTGCAACCAGCAGGCATCTTACCCCAGTGCTGGTTGTGACTCTGGCATTCCTGGCATTCTCTCCCATGCCAGACACCATCTGCTGCACTGACATCTAAACAAGAAGAATAACAGCAGAGAAGTAATGCGCCTGCACGCAAGACAAACCTTCCTCCGGTTATGAGATGAAACAATAAATATTATTTGTTTTATTCAAAAACAAACCAGAGGACATTCTTCTTCCACATATGTTATGATTTGTGTTCAGGAAAGGAATAAGTAGGTCAGCTTTTTAAGTTGCTGTTCATCACACTGGACCGCCTGCTCAGTTATGTCAGAAACTATTGTGAGATCTCTGAGTTAGCCGTTTTGTACTATGTTGGTATTTGAACAATAAATTGTGAAAATACACCATTTTGATTAGAATAAAAGCTAAAGAATAGTCAATCTATTTAGCAATGCACTTCTATATTATTGTCTTTTTATTTAAATACTTGCTTTGATTTTAAAAAAATCTTTGCATTAGTAGATTTAATGATGTATTATACAGTGGGTACGGAAAGTATTCAGACCCCTTTAAATTTTTCACTCTTTGTTTCATTGCAGCCATTTGCTAAAATCAAAAAAGTTCATTTTATTTCTCATTAATGTACTCAGCACCCCATCTTAACAGAAAAAAACAGAAATGTAGAAATTTTTGCAAATTTATTAAAAAAGAAAAACTGAAATATCACATGGTCATAAGTATTCACACCCTTTGCTCAGTATTGAGTAGAAGCACCCTTTTGAGCTAGTACAGCCATGAGTCTTCTTGGGAATGATGCAACAAGTTTTTCACACCTGGATTTGGGGATCCTCTGCCATTCTTCCTTGCAGATCCTCTCCAGTTCCGTCAGGTTGGATGGTGAACAGCCATTTTCATTCTCTCCAGAGATGCTCAATTGGGTTTAGGTCAGGGCTCTGGCTGGGCCAGTCAAGAATGGTCAGAGTTGTTCCGAAGCCACTCCTTTGTTATTTTAGCTGTGTGCTTAGGGTCATTGTCTTGTTGGAAGGTGAACCTTCAGCCCAGTCTGAGGTCCAGAGCACTCTGGAAGAGGTTTTCTTCCAGGATATCTCTGTACTCGGCCGCATTCATCTTTCCTTCAATTGCAACCAGTCGTCCTGTCCCTGCAGCTGAAAAACACCCCCATAGCATGATGCTGCCACCACCATGTTTCACTGTTGGGATTGTATTGGGCAGGTGATGAGCAGTGCCTGGTTTTCTCCACACATACCGCTTAGAATTAACACCAAAAAGTTCAATCTTGGTCTCATCAGACCAGAGCATCTTATTTCTCATAGTCTGGGAGTCCTTCATGTGTTTTTTGGCAAACTCTATGCGGGCTTTCATATGTCTTGCACTGAGGAGAGGCTTCCGTCGGGCCACTCTGCCATAAAGCCTGACTGGTGGAGGGCTGCAGTGATAGTTGACTTTGTGGAACTTTCTCCCATCTCCCTACTGCATCTCTGGAGCTCAGCCACAGTGATCTTTGGGTTCTTCTTTACCTCTCTCACCAAGGCTCTTCTTCCACGATTGCTCAGTTTGGCTGGACGGCCAGGTCTAGAAAGAGTTCTGGTCGTCCCAAACTTCTTCCATTTTAGGATTATGGAGGCCACTGTGCTCTTAGGAACCTTGAGTGCTGCAGAAATTCTTTTGTAACCTTGGCCAGATCTGTGCCTTGCCACAATTCTGTCTCTGAGCTCCTTGGGCAGTTCCTTCGACCTCATGATTCTCATTTGCTCTGACATGCACTGTGAGCTGTAAGGTCTTATATAGACAGGTGTGTGCCTTTCCTAATCAAGTCCAATCAGTTTAATTAAACACAGCTGGACTCCAATGAAGGAGTAGAACCATCTCAAGGAGGATCAGAAGAAATGGACAGCATGTGAGTTAAATATGAGTGTCACAGCAAAGGGTCTGAATACTTATGACCATGTGATATTTCAGTTTTTCTTTTTTAATAAATTTGCAAAAATTTCTACATTTCTGTTTTTTTCTGTTAAGATGGGGTGCTGAGTGTACATTAATGAGAAATAAAATGAACTTTTTTGATTTTAGTAAATGGCTGCAATGAAACAAAGAGTGAAAAATTTAAAGGGGTCTGAATAATTTCCGTACCCACTGTAAGGTCCTGAGAGCTGGTGTTAGGAAGTTTAACAGATCATAATTCACTTTCTAATATCTATTTTATATTGCCGTGAAAACATCTCCTTCAAACAACTGCATTTATTTATTTGAAACATCATGATAACATAATTTACCTTTTGCCAATTTTTTTTTTTTTGTTTTACTGTGTAGAGCTTGAACGCACCATGCAAGACAACACAACCTTAACTTTAGCTCTTTGCAATCAGAAGATGAGCCGGTCAAAGCGATTACTCTGAACCACATGAATAGGAATGAATTACAATGCAACAGTCCGATTATGTGCACTGTTTCAACTGTTTACTTGTATCTGCTGGGGGTCCATGATGTTGACAGGGAGGTTGAAGGTGCCAAGCATTACATAGCTGTTAGCGTTGCGATCATGTGGAGGCACTTGTGATGTTCCCTGGGAGGACGAGGAGGGTCCACTATCGGCTGAAGTGCCTCCTGATCCTGAGCCAGGCTGGGAGGGCGGAGGGGGCGCCCGCTCCACAAGATGTATCACCTTGCCATCCACATCTGGGACAACAACAACAGAGAACTACGGTTACATTAGTACACATATGATGGTGTGTTGACGTCACACTTTGGTTTTGAGGAACAAAAGAAATTCTAGCTGTATTATACATTGCTGAACACCTCAAGATGAGCAATTACTTTTGCCAGAAATACTATATAAATACTAATGGACACAAGTGAGTTCAAAGCACTAATTAGTTTTAAATTAATTCTTGGAGGTCAAGCTGGTACT
Source organism: Anarrhichthys ocellatus (assembly GCF_004355925.1). NCBI lineage: Eukaryota > Metazoa > Chordata > Actinopteri > Perciformes > Anarhichadidae > Anarrhichthys > Anarrhichthys ocellatus. The sequence goes on along the minus strand of NW_022280069.1, from coordinate 412,634 downwards.
TGAGAGCAATCACAGCCATTAACTTCTCCCACAATAGTGGTGCACCGCAACAGTAAAACAACACAAAATGAACAAAGAATTCCTACAATATAAGCAACCCTTAAAGTAAATTCACACTTACTTACTCAATGTGTGTGGCCCAAATGTTAAGAATCAATGTGCACATAATATATAAATAAGAAAAACAGAACCTGCACAAGTATTATACCCAACAAAACTGGAAGGAGCTCAAAAACAAATCTTGAAACAAGATAAAAATCGAGTTCCGCATTGCTTTAATTAACCCAGTGATTACTTACTGTAGTCTGCCAGAGTCCTTTCATCCTGTAAGACTCTGCCCTGATAGATCAGCCTCTGTTTGTCCACAGGGATACCCACTGAAGGGGCAATGTGCTCCTTGAACTCTTTCACCGTCAACTACAAATAGGATGTAACAGACATGAGTCAGACTACCACAAAGGCTGAATGAAAATGAGAATTCACTCTAGAGTTTATAGAAGAAACTGAATGAGTTACCTGAGCACCAACTGTGTAAGTTCTACTTTGGGAGTCTAGTGTTTTCACTGTCACCTCTATGTCTGCAGTTTGTTCCTCCATGGTGTTCCTGTATCAAATAAATAAGAGGTTCCAGTAAGCCCGACTGATAATAAATTCTCAAGGGCTAATATCAATATTTGATTAGGATCCCTTGAATCTGTTTTTAAAGAATTGTGAACAAGACTAAGCAGGACATTTTATATCTGCAAAATAAACTTGTAACTTGGGGACAGACTATGTATGGGAGGCAATGTTTCTAAATGACCTCAAACATATCTTTGGCATATGGTAGACTTCTTGGTACTATCAGCTGCCATATACACTGATACGATATATCGGTAGTTAGCCAATATCGATCGATTATATAGGCTAAACTAACAAATTAGTACAATAGTCTGATGCAACGGTACAACCGACAGTAATTTCCATTCTCAATTAGTCTTTCATTTATTTCATTACCCGACTAATCAGTTCTAAACCCCTAAATATTCCCGTTACAAAGTATGTAGCGAAGAGAAGCAGCAGATACGAAAAATTGAGACTAGGAAATGTTTTGGATGCATTTTTGATTAATAGATTAATTAAACGTGATAACACTACCTGTTTACCAACATTTTAGACAATTTATTTTCAGTTGACGGATGGACCATTCAATTGACAAGATGTTTCAGCATTATTCCAATCAATTAATTTGTCTTGAACTCAGTACTGCTGCACACCTGCACCACGAGCTAGTGCTCAGAATTAATCCATTACTTGATTAGTTGAGCAACAGAAAAATATTCATCAACATTATTGTTTAGCCAGCTACTTAACCGTGAGGACTTGCCTCTCTTACATTATTTATATCATTGTAAATTAAATGATTTGGGGGTCTTTCGACTACACTTTGACAAAACAAACAGTTTGAAGACAACACCGTGGGCTCAAAACATTTTTATGGCCTTAACCAAGTTTCTCGATTAATAGAGGAAGTAATTGAGAGATTAATCAACAATAAAAACAATTGTTGCCTTAATCCCCTTGCAGCCATAAAAATGTCGGAATCACAAATAACATACAATCAAATACACACACACAATAGACTGAATATTTAAAATGTCGCTTCCGTACTATAGTTAATGATAACAAATATCATTAACCTATATCAGTGGCTGATCACGTAAAACTTGTTCCCAGTCATGTGTAAATTTAGCTAATTAATCCAAATCAGAGGTAATTCACAAGATATAAGTAGAGGCTGAGCAGCTAACGTTAGCTAAGCTCACTTGCTAGGTAACGTTAGCATCATAATGTTACAGTAGCTAACTATCAGCTCTGAGGATTGACGTTAGATAAGTTAACTGTATCCTGCTAGGCCAGTCGACGCACGGGTATTAGCACTAATTCAACCACTAAGAGTAATTACGGAAACCGTTAGCCAGCTATCGTTAGTTAGCATCGGCTTGCTAGCAGGATTTAGCTTAGCCTAAATTCGAAACGTTTGCAACAAAGCTAACTTTGACCGGCTAACTATGGCTAAGCTAAGCTAATGCTACATAAACTAAACGTTACATTACGCATATGTCAGAGACGATAAGCTATTCCTTTTCACACGTTCGTTTGTATGCGTGTATGTACAAAGTGTGTGTTGTTCAGCGGTTACCTTGAAAGTCGCACTATCTTTTCAACTTATCCAGTGTATGAAGCTGTTTCTTTTCATCAAATAACATGCAAATGACTTCCTAGTGCAAGCTCGAGTACTTGCGAGAAGCTATAGGGCTGAACGGATGTGACGTGGGCTCAACACCGGATGCGCCGCACAGAGCAAAAGAAAAATGGCGAATCTAGTGGAGGCGACAACAAATCAGCAGTTTGAAGATTTCTTAGCCAAAGCTGGGAAATGCCTGACTGTGGTGCATTTCCAGGCAGCATGGGCTCCTCAGTGTGGCCAAATGAACGACGTGATGGCCGAGTTGGCCAAGGAACACGCGCACACCACGTTTGTCAAGCTGGAGGCGGAGGCGGTGCCAGAGCTGTCGGAGAAGTATGAAATAAACTCGGTCCCCACTTTCCTTTTCTTCAAGGCAGGGGAGAAGGTGGACCGCATGGATGGAGCTCATGCTCCGGAGCTGACCAAGAAGGTGCAGCGCTTGGCAGTCGCCGGGAGTCCGGTTGGAGCCGCGGAGAGTAGCGCCACAGACATCAACCAGCGGCTGAAGAAGCTGATCAACGCGGCGCCATGCATGCTCTTTATGAAGGGGTCCTCGCAAGAGCCTCGCTGCGGCTTCAGCCGGCAGATAGTGGCCCTGCTGAAAGAGCACAGCGTCCAGTTCAGCAGTTTCGACATCCTGTCCGACGAGGAGGTCAGACGGGAGCTGAAGACCTACTCCAACTGGCCCACCTACCCTCAGCTGTATGCGAACGGGGAGCTGGTGGGAGGACTGGACATAGTGAAGGAGCTGGCTGAGTCCGGGGAGCTGGAGAACACCTGCCCGAAGGCCGTCACCTTGGAGCACCGGCTGAAGACCATCATCAACCAGAGCCCAGTCATGGTGTTCATGAAAGGCAACAAGGAGGCTGCAAAATGTGGCTTCAGCAGGCAGACGCTGGAGGTTTTGAACAGCACCGGGGTCGATTATGACACATTTGATATTCTGCAGGATGAAGAGGTGCGTCAGGGGCTCAAGACCTATTCTAACTGGCCAACCTACCCCCAGCTCTATGTGAAAGGAGATCTGATCGGAGGTTTGGACATTCTCAAGGAGCTGAAGGAGAGTGGAGACCTGGTGTCAGTGCTGAAGGGGGAGTCGTAGGTGGACCAGAGCCAACAAGAAGCCACTGCACATGCCCAGATCAACCCTGTATCACTGATGATTATACACATGCTGAGGAAGTGAATAAAAATAATTTATGGAGATAAATATTAGATTTAACAATCAATGGATGAATCATACTGTTGTAGCATTTGGATAAGTTCACATTCTACTTTAATTCAAAACATTAAACTGCATTTAATGAGATTTTCCTTTTGGTTTTTGAAGTTTTTCTCACAGTAATTCTTGAAAATACATCTTAAGAAATGTTTAAAGTGAAAGTTGAGCAATCCCTGTGCTTGGCCTGAGTTTATAAGTCCCTATCTGAACAGCTGACTTGAGTTCATATTGTCTGTTGTCTTTATTTGTTGGGGTTACTTTCTTCACCTGAGAGACAGAAAAACTGTGTTTAACTTCATCCAATAGTCACTCTGGTTTAAATACTAAGTCTATGTGCCACTTATTGATAGAGCTACATTGTCCGTCAACAACATTGTAATTAAACAATAAAAACACTTAAGATTTGATGTTGTTTTTGGTGCTACTTCCAAAGCTCACGTGTGAAAAATAATTTTGTAGAATCCATGGGAAAGCAAACAAATCCCATATTCAAAAACAGGGATACAACAAGTCCTTTAACCTAATATGTAAGAGGAAAGATTGTTTCTGTGACCGTACATTCAGCACATCCACAATTCCTAGCTGTTCAACTGCCATTCAATAACGGGTCAAATAAAGTGAACAGCCTCAAAAATAGCTTCATTCACAAAGGTAGTAATTCTTTGCACAGCATATTGTAGTGAATGTCAGGAGGGAAAAGGGGTTTTCTGCTCAACTAGTTTTAGTAGTAAATGTACATTTTAGTCTGCAGGACCTAGAAGTAGACTTATACATGGAGGAAAAGATTGCAACAGAAAAATGTATCTAATTATGATTTTACATTGCATCATATGAACACTGTAATGTGTTTTCTTGAGAACTGTATACAGGTTTAATGTGGGCAGACAAGCTTGTTGTGTGACACCACCTTGTGGAAGTATGCGTCGAATACATTTATAACCTGATCTCAGACTATAAGTTCACCCTCATGATAACGTGGTAGAGCTGAAATGGTTAGTCAATTAAAACAAAATGAATCAAATATTTTGATAATTATTTAAATATTTTTTAAGCAAAAATATACTAATTTCTGCAGGTTTCAGGTTGTCCTATGTCCTGTAATCGTGCGTGGGACTTCTTCTGCCAGGACAGAGCGAACTCAAACAAATAAGCAATGCACTGTTTGGTTAACTATTTCGAAAAGTGTACTTAAGGTTGCAGCATACTAGTTTACTTGCCAATAGTAAGAACTGTTCTATAATTAACTGTTGCTTTGTTGAAAGGATTTAAATGAAACCACCACCACCTACATATGATGATGACTCAGAAGGCCTCATGAAGAGGGTTTTTACGTGAGTTTCTCCTTTGAGCAGATTTTAGATCATGAGTAAAGCTTACTGTGTAAAAGAACGATTCGTTTGACTATAATTGTGTTAATCCTAAAGCCCCCCCATATTTAACCCATTACTCGCCTCACTGAGAGTTCAGGGGTATTGCAGCAGTACATGTTAATAATTTCCCTACACCCCCGTCTTTTAAAGTCACATGTTGGAACAAACAAATTCCTGTGCACAGGACCAACAGACATTCTCATCAGGTTCACTGTATTCAAGTATTTGCTCTGAGGTTTCAGTTATGTTGGATAAAGCGTTGTCATATTTTCTCTATTTATATGGTTTGTTGTATCAGGTCTTTGCTCCTTGTTTAGTTCCTGAGCTGTTGTCTGCCAACACTGTCGACCACCAGCAGGTGAGAAACTAAATGTTTAGATTTTCTGTTTGCAAAAGGCAAAAGGTACCCGTTTACCATAACTTATTATTACAGAGTGAAAAACATTTGATAATTTCTGTCACTTGCTATGACACATTTGTGATGCATTTAAGCTCATATTAATGTTAGTCTTAATAGTTAAGTGTGTCTTGTGAACAAGTAATGCACTGGCATTTCCCAGTAACCGCAGATACGGAGAGATTTATCGAGATAAAAACAAAACGTGGCCACACCGGCACGCTTTCCACCTCCTCCGTTCTTTCCATAAGTGGTCTATCTCTCAAGTTGTGGGCTTATATCTTAAAATAGGTTTTGTTCCTGTACCGTTGCTGCAGCCTCACACTGTCATGCCACCCCGCTGTGTCTCCGTGTCTTTTAGTATCTGGGGAAATGGTACTTTAAAGCAGCAGTCAGTCGCAGAGAGGCTGACATTCAGAAGTTCAAAGAACTGGACAACATGTGGTTCACCATTGAGGAGCCGGTCAATGACACACTGCTGCTGACTGGACATATGCGCATGTGAGGCAGCAAATATGCACGCACACACACCCACACACCCACAGACAAAGTCTAAACAAGAAGATGTTTCTTAACACACATCATGTGGTAATGAGGTTAAAGGACCACTCACGCAAACATCCTAATATTAATAAAAACATTGTGGTTTTGACATGACATTCATCGTGGCAATAACTGATCCGATATGCAAGTTTTAAATGAATTACATAGCAGTTGGTAATGAATCGAAACAGTAAAGTGTAAATGTGGGAAGTGGAAAAAAAAGAGGGAAGTGATGTTGAGAATGTGTAAACGGTGTGAATAAATGTTTTAAAAATGATAGTCTTGATGCCATGTTTATCTTATTGTGTCATAATATGATGAAATATAAAACTGCTTCATGCTAAATGTGTATTTATTTTCCAAACACTCTTTTTAGAGGAGATAACTGCATGAAACAGACCTGGACCTACAATATACGTCCTGAGAGGGATGATGTGGAACTGGAAGGTGACAAAAAACCACCTGCATTCACAAAAACCACCTGCATGCTCAACTCACATATGCACACAGAAGAGATTAATAGATGGGAATTTTGAGACAGTGTTAAAATAAATATAACAACTTCACCCCAAAACATTACAGGGATTCATTAATATTCCCAAATTCTATTCTTAGCAGGGTGGGAAAACCCCAGAGGGTTTATGTTAGAACATCTGTAAAGCTTACTGAAATTAGTTTTGGGTGGATTTTTCAGGTTTTCAGGCACCTGAATGAATTCAATTCATAAAAACTTCACATCAGTAGAGTTCAAAACTTGTCACGTTTAATTATTCTATGCTCACATTGTCTCATGTCAAACAAGTAGTGTCTCACAGACTGAAAACAAAGCTACAACTTAACCAAAGTTTATTTCCAAAATGTACAGTTTTTATCGTTATTGTGATCTCTACAGCACTTCCAGTACAAAAAAAGGAAATTCAACAAGTGTGTACCAAGAGGACAAAGAGGGAAAGTTCCTCTTTCAGCACAAATTACAACAAAAGGTTGTTTCCCATTTCCATTCTTTGTCCTCAACAAAGTGAACTGGCCACTGGCTGCAGCCTAATTTAACAAATAAACGATCGTCTCATTTAACTCGCTGCCAGAAAGCAAATTAGTGTATTTATTCATTGAAGACAGAGCCTCAATATCAGGGAAATAAAACAAGATTCACCTTTTTAATTCTTAATGTCAGTTGATGCTTTGCATTTATGGTGCATTCTCCAAAATATACTGAACAGCCAGTAAGCCTGGAACTGTCTGCTACACCCAGTTGGTAATCCAGCCTTGAGCAAGAGCACCACAGTATATTGATCAACTGATCAACTAAGATAACCTTGTAGCCTTTTGGGAGTCTACTGCAGAATGTTGACCTGTGTCACTCACACTGATCCCCATGTTGCTGCAATACTCATGTCTTGTTGTTTTGATGCAGGAAGACCGAAGCGGAGGACCCTGCTCTGGAGCGGCAAGTGGGCCAACTGCCCCGCGTGCATCATTTTCCAGGAAGTAGAACCACCTTTAAATGAGACAGACTCGGAGGACTCCCTCAGCAGATACCTGCTGTATGGTAAACCACCTTTTTCATCTTTGGATGAACTATTTCTTAAAATAACTACTACCTCCAGAAAGGTTAATTTAAACAAACAATTATGACTTGCGATTGTTGTAAATCAAATTGTCTACTGCATCAACACATGAAAACGTCTTGGCCTTTGACTGTAGGCCGGCAGAGTGACGTCGACTCTGAGCTGGTGAAAGCATTACAGAAAAACCTGGCTTGTCATGGCATGTCGGCATGTGTCAGACCACCTCAAGAGAAAGGTTTGTCGTTAAGATAAACAAAGAAAATAAAAGATGATGCTTTTGAATTTCAGTGTTTCTTGAATCTAACAATTGTATCTCCCTTTACAGAGTTTTGCACCTAAATATTAACATTGAGGTAGGCATGAATATCAGTTTACTTCCATTTGCATGGTTTTTCATATTTTACTTGGTCTGTCCTTGTCTCTTGATTCTACACATGTTTACAGGATGTTGCAGGAACCATGGAAATCCTCGATGACGATACAATGATTCCATGTTGTCAATGTGTAACATTGAAACAAATAAAGCAAAAATACAAACATGTTATTTTATTCACCTTTCACAATAGTCTTCAAACATCAAATTCCATCATAATTAAAGTGGTTCCAAAAACATGATGAAAAGCCATGCTGACAAGGGAAGCAAGCCGTGATTTTGTTTTTGATTGTTTGCTCATCCACTCATTATTCTTGCCACTTGTGGTCCTTAAAACCACAGGCAATATAGCTTGGGTTGAGAAAAGAAAATCACCTTTGTGGGAGAGGATCCACCCACAATCGCCCAGCAAAAACCCAGGGAATCCCCATGATGCTGTTCTTTGAACAGAAATTCCTGTTCACATAACTTGAATGAGGGCTGCATACCATATCGTCCTGCATGTATTAATAAGTAAACAAACCTCAGTCCCTTAGTAACACATATTTTTGAGATTGGACAGACAGGAGACTGGTGTAGCTATCACACTAAAAGAAAAAGTACGGGTGTTGCGCAGGTATAAATATGAACTGACTTTGTATTCCAAAAGTTGTAAAGAAAGCAAGAGAAGTACATATAATAAAGCCTTGGAGGGCGGAAGTGGATGAAGCCATGAAGTTAAAGAGTAACCGCCCCTCAGGGACACTCTAAGAAGTAAAGCGAAGACGCCCACAACGAGGCATTCGATTGGTCAAAACTACACCTGGTATTCAGGGGCGGTTATTGCACAAAATAAACACTGTAATGTCTTGATGTATGAGGACACATAATCAGAACTGTGAGTTATGTGGCACTAAGCAAAATGACATAATGTTCTTGCTGGGCAGAGTTGAAGTTTGACGTGATGACTAATGACCTAAAACTAAAGAACAACTTGGGTTTTTATATGCCGAGTCTTGGGGAAAACAGTTCTTTATTTCTGACCACATTGACTTTCAATTTGTGTCAAATCCTTATAGAATCAGAGCTTAGTTCAACCTCCATTCTTACACACTGACCTCTCGTAGCTGATGGGGAATTATGTGGAGACACGAGAAAAGCAGAACTCACACTTGTCTTTCCATCGGACAATTTAACTCACAATTAAAGTTCAGATGTACTGGAGACAACAAGTTTCTTCCCTTTGTTGGTTTGAGTGGGGACAGAACCTAACAGCCCACATCCAGTCCACCTGTCTGTCATGTTGAGTGTGTAGGTGCGCAAGTGTGTGTGTGTGTGTGTGTGTGTTCTTCACAGAGATGAGGAGGGAGAAAGTTGGTGACATTTACATAATCCCGAAGAACATAGACTGGTTAGTTGGGGATGTCCCATGAAGCATGAAACCAAAAACAGTAACATGAAATGGAAATTGACCCTCACACTCTCTACCTCACAATGTTTTCAAAACCTAAATGCAACTCTCACTTCTGGTTTAAGCTTTTTTAACCCCTTGATCTTTAAATCTACAACAAATGTTCATACTTCTTTCATAAAATATGTGGTAAATCCTGCAAATATTATTGCCTCATAGATTAGAAGAGACTTTCACAAATACCCATACCATTGATGTGCACTTTTCTTTATACAAACTAAGATCAAACCTCCAACTTTGTGCAATTTGTCCTTTACACTATTTAAATCTACTACACATGTGTTTAGCTGATATTGTTATTGAGTCTTTCATTGAGAAAATAGACTCTGAAGAGAAGCAGAATGAAGCAGCATACAGCAGCGTGTCAAAAGGGATGTCATGGCGTGCAGCACTCAAGTGTATTTCCTCATTACATCGGCTCAATTTCGATCAAATGCATTTTGAGAAGAAAAAGTCCCCGTCATAGTTGTTTGGGTGTGAAACTCTTGTCAGTGACCTATGAACGTGGGTAAACACAGAACACCCACAACAAACATTGATGCGTCAGTGGGGGCCGAGACCACAGACTTATTTCTTTATGTGTCACTAAAACACTGGATAGCTTCACATCTTATTCCACATACCGAAACTTCTTTATCATTTTTAAAAGAAATTTTACTTACATTTACTTTTTTTTATTCTCATATAAGGGGAATTGAAGCCGTCCATTTGTTTCCACATCAAAGTTGTACTATCTGAAACTAAACTTTGGTTTAATTAACCCAACAAAAGTTTCACACCAGTTGTTAACCCCCCCCCCACATACCACATATCATTGCCTCTCTCCTCCTCCTCTGTCTAACCAAACTCTTCATGTTCACTGCATTGCCCATTGAAAAGGGAAAACCCTGTCAACCCGACATGTCTCTCAAACAGGAGCAGCAGATGAATTTGGAGACTGACAGTGCAACACACACCAGGTGAGTCAAGATTTAGTGAGTGAATTTAGTTCCTCTCTTAAATGTGTGTCAAAATATTGTTTGTAAGTACAATAGTCTTTATGTCTTTATGATTATGGTTTTCAGTGCTCTACAGGTAAGATCATTGCTGTTGTTAAAAACTATACATGTGTGTACAGGAGAAGACATGTGTTCAAGGATGTTTTGGGGGTTTTTTCCAATGTATCGATCCAGGTCAGCCATAGTTTTAGTATTTCCGCAGTATTTTCCGCAGGGTCATAATAACAAGAGAAATAATTAGATGTTTTGGTACAATTTGAAATTTTGAGCATCAAATGCTCTCCATTCCCACAGTGGTCAGATGTCAAATGCAGCATTCATATTAAGAGAAAAACTAATTTAACAAGCCTTGTTTGAATATTGTTTGTATTCATTGACTGAGTAATTAACCTAATAGTGGTTAACCTTTATAGGACACTCAGTACAACAGAGGATGTGATGTAGAATCACACACTTGATGTTTTCAGTAACCACAGTTACATGAAAGATGCTGCTGTCCACTATGATGTAAAATACTCCTTTCAAATGAGCATTGATTGGTTCAATAGTTTTTTGTTTCCACTACAGAAGATATATGTTTTTCCAGTTTAGATTTTCACTTAACATTCATCAGAAAGATGCAAAAATAATAATTTTAGTACATTTGTCAGTTAACATAACGCAATGTTAACATACAATGAGAGATTAACTCGCAACTGGTCTTTTCACTGTCAAACATGCTGTACCTGAAATGATCATAGTGGAGTGGAATGTAAAGCGGAGCAACGTGCTTGTAGTATATAAAGTATGCAACTGGAAATCACCCGGAGACCATTGTAACATTCTTGTTTAAAGGTTTGGAGTTTGACGCCCACTTGATACACAATTCTGGGTCACTGGTATTTCAGCAGCCTCTGATGAGTTACAGTCGCTGTCATTACAAATAAAACTATACACTGACAGGCTACTCTGTGCAGGACCAAGAAAAACAATCAAGAGAAATACTCTCCAGAGGTTAAATCCAAGAGAAGCATGCAGCATGGTGGCTATGAGCTGAGGACACATTTACCCATGATGCAATGGGTGCAGTTAATCTGACACATGTGGCATTGTTGCTGTGTGTAGTCTGGTTATACTTTTCAGGTCAAAGTCTTACAGAAAAAGCTGATTTAAAACTTAGTGGTTGAAGTACAGTGCATCTTCTTTTTTACAACCTGTGTCGTATTGTATGAGTTTTGACCTTTATTGTTAAAGATTGCTAAAGCTTCTCTGGAAGAGCTACGCAAACAGTGAGGGTTTCATCAGTTTTACTGTCCACTTTCTAACTGTTTGACCACTTGTGGTTGTTGCCTTTGCATAAAAGCAATGATGTAAGATATAATCAGACCTTTGCTATTCTCAAGTAATACAATATCGCACTCAAATTTTCGTCAGCAAAATATACTCATAGTGTCAAAATAAAAGTACTTGCTCCAGAGTAAAATGGCCTTTGACATTATTAGATTGTTAATACTGATCAGTTTACTGTTGTAGCTGGTCATGGTGGAGCTAATTTTAACAACTTTATACATTTAGCTTGTTTAGTCCAGTGGGTCTCAACCTAGAGGGCGGGTCCCTCCAAAGTGTCACAAGATAAACCTAAAGGGTCATCAGATAATTAAAAGGAGAAGAAGAAAAGCAAAGTTCTCTTCTTTAATCTCCTACAAAGATTTGTACGTTTTTTCATGTAAAACATGAAGTACTTCAAAATGTATGTACTCAAAAACAGTACTTGAGTAAATGTAGTGTTACTTTCCACCTATGTACTCTGTTAGCTGCACCAGTTGGTGAGTAACATTTCTTCACTATTAGTCAAAACTACAAAATAAGAGCCAAGATGTAAAGAAAAATAGGACAGCCGTTGGTATGGCGCTAAGCTTCCAGGGAAGGAATTAAGATCACTACAATCTCCTCAAATATAACAAAAAAATGTATGTGTGTTTGTGTGTATTTGACAGAATGGAGGGTGAATCGAGGTCCTCTCACAAGTACCTGCTGCTGCAGGTGTGGTGTGGTATGCTCACTGTGGCCATGGTGGTTATGGCTGCACTTCTCATTTCAATCAAACCAAGATCCACTGAGGTCAGTACATCCGTCACAGGAGAAGAGAAAATTTAGTTTAGATTGATATTCACGGCTCAGGTGACCCGACAGTCAATACTGATGAAGTCAGAGCAGGTTAGACTACTCTGTTAGACTGCATAGTTTTTCTCATGTAGCTGATACATGAGCAGAATGTATTTTTGTAAATGAATGCCATCACATGTGAAGTCATGTCTCAGTTGTACAATTCCACTGAAAAACCATGAGTAATGTGTGATTAATATTGTTATTTTATCAAAAAAGAAGCGTGTTTTATGCCGTTACAAAGCACTTCCTGTCTGATCTCTGTCTCTATTTCAATAAGATTTGTTTCTACAAGTTAAGGCCAGACTCCCAGTAGGGGTGGATACAATAATAGAACACCTGTGCAATATAACGCAATTCATTACAAACATCATCATAAATTAAAACCACCCAAAGTACTAAAGACTTTGAATAAACACGTCTTTGACACTAAGTTGTATTTTCCACAAAGTAGGACACTGGCTTCCGTCATTTTTATTTTTGTCAGAAAAATTTAAAGATGACAAAAAAAGACACATTTCCCACCAAGTTTATGGAAAAGATGATATTTTGGAGACGCATGGTTTTCCCTCACACAAAATGTAACTTGTAGTTCTCTATTGCCGGTTGCCAGTGAGACAGCAAGCTAACAAGGATGATGAAGGTGATCATGGCGATGGTGCAGAAGATGATGGTTGTTTTGCATCTTTTCTAGGAAGAAGTCTCAACACTGAAGCCAGTTAACGTCATTCCAACAGATCCAACATGTATGTTGAGTAGATGTCAAATGTCACTGTTCACTTCAAACAATGCCTTTTAAAATAACCTCATATTATTGCAAAATTAAGATGTTTATGAGTGTTTTAATAAAAACAATAAGAAAACGCCACATTTGCATGAATCAAACTGGATTTCAACTCAAATCTTTTCTTTTACAGTCAACAGTATTGTGGCTCCCTCGAAGTCAATAGGTAAGTTATTATGATTTCATTACCAATATCTCAGGTGGCATCGGTGAGGTTGCAACCAATCGAAACAATTCTTATTTTTAGGTGATTATACACTAAAGAAAACATACTTAATAATATATTATATTTGATTTCTGACGATAGATCCCTGAAATGCTACACACTGTTCATTTAGGAAGAAATTACAACAAACTGAAAGATATGAATGAGAGAATGTAAAATATACTGTGAACATTGTCAAATAACTCTAAAACGATGTGGTTTTTCAGGATCCTCTCGCTCATACATCCAGCTAACCAGGAGTAAGTACACTTCCTCTTCTGGTTAATATTCAGATTCATTATCATTGTTTCTTCTTTTGTGGTATGCATTTTTAGATAGCTGTAGATGGCGTGTGTCAAAGTTACTTCTTTACTCTTGTCCTCGGTTGTATTTTTTATGAGCTTGAGAGCAAATCTAAAAATGTCTTTTGTTACAGTGTATGTTCAAATGTCAGCGCTCCATCTTGCATTTCTCAGTGTTGTTGTTTTTTACCCTGAAGAACTGGTCAAGCATAAACATTGAGATGTCAAGATAAGATATTTCCAATGCCCGAAGAAACATTTTCAGCTTTCTAAAATCAATAGTCTGTGTCAGGTTCTGTTGTCAGTGCCTAAAACTTCAAACAGCAAGAACTTCTTTCTCGAAGCTGTCATTTTACCCTCACACAGAGAAAACTACATCATAAAAAAAGAGACAGAGATGCCACTTTCTTGCCCAAAGAAGTCTCAACTGACCAAAATGCAAGATGTGTTTCGAGTACAAGCCCTGACTCTCACTTTTTACTGATCTCTCTTGCTGTCATTGTGCCTCTACTGCATGAGAAAAAAACTGCTTCCACTTTTGACGCCTACAGATGCCGGGTGCAACAAATTCAGACATGCTCTATGGGAGCTGCTGAAAGTCATTCTGAGAAACGTAGGAAGTATTTAAGTGAAGCAGATGATGACACAGCAGGTTGAGAGGAAATGGCTGTTTCAGAGAGTAAATAACAACAAAATAACTCCCAATTTGAATTCTTATAATTTTAAGTGAGATATTCAGATTTATTTATACAGTTTAAAGTTACAGGGATAATGAACATTTCTGTAAATGTGCCAGTTTAGCCACCTTGGTTTAATTTAAACTGCAGTCCCACAGTCCCATTTTAGACAGAGAAACAGATGGGTTTTTGGGTCTAAATAGGGTCCCTGAAAACATTTTCTTAATCAGCTTCTTGCTACAAGCGATGGGATCCTACATGAACAAATGTTTTTCTGCCAAAGTTACAACAGTTTTTGTTATTTAACATGAAAGATTGATGTATTTGTCCTGGCTTTTCTCTTTGCTTTAAAATGGGATTCAGGTGATGTCACATATCTTCAGTGAACCAAATGTTTGCACATTAAAAAGTTGTGCTACAACCTTGTCTACATTTCCACTTGAAAATTAAAGTGTACGGTGTATTTATCACTCTCCAGTTGAACAACTATTATATCTAATAGACGTAAACTAGATACATCCATACACAATGCATCTGCATGCAGACACAGACTGAGATAGAAACACAGCTCTGTTGTGTTTCCTGTCTCATGCATTGAAGTGGGTTTCTGAAACCTCAACAAACCCAAAGCTGAGCTGTAATGTGGGCTGCACCAAATTAAGGTATAATTACAGCCCAAAGCAACAGACATCATACAGTTTGTCAAAGGGTGCTTAATCGGCCAAAATTAGCCATTAATTTAAAGATCAACTTTGTTAAGCTGATGTCTTTATTCAAGTTGAGTGTGAATTTTTCAAAGGGCCTCGGTAGATGATAGAACTACAATCAGAGCCAAAGAGCTCTCATATGTCACCGCCTAAAGTTTCATGAGCGAGGTGAAATGTTTGTATAGCAGAGGGATTAAAGAAACGTTTGCCAAATCTCTTACAGTTGTGGGGAATCCCTATTGGCAAAACTCACCCCCCGGATGTCAAGCCTGCTCCCTTGTCCTGCGCAACAACTCCATCCACTGCACCAGGAGCAGCCACTACTTCCTCTATGCCCAGGTCACCTTCAACAAGCACCATGAGAAAAGTCAGACCAAATCTGTGATTTTGAAAATAAATCCAACATTTGGTAGAAAACTTAAGGTACTGGTTGAGGGGACCTTCCCGAACACAACAGAGGGTTCTGTGTGGGTGGCCAATATTGTCAGCCTCAGAGAGGGAGACAGTGTCAGCTTAGATATCAACGGTGAGTTTAAAAAACACTGCTGGTCAACATTCTGGGGTGCCTATGAGCTTCATTAGTGTGGCAGGACTCCAGGATTTGTTACTATACAGGGGTTGGACTGGTATGGTATTATTAGTAGGACTATACTAATTTGTTTCAAGAAAGGCTGTTCATCTCCTGTATTTTCTTCCAATATGTTGTGCCAAATATTCACTCAAAATCACAGGGAGTCAGTCATCAACTATCAACTATTATTGAATAGAAGTTTTTGTAGGGTATCATGGAACACTAAAATGCTAAAAGTGCCGTTCGGCAGGGTGAGAAAGGTTTTAACCACAACGTTGACTGACCTTTGAATAAAAAGGTCACATCTTCACATATTGACCTTTGGACAAAAATATCTAGGCAAAACAAATTACTGTATCATTCCAACCTTAGCAAAATCTCTATATTTAAGTAAGTCACCTGGTTCTGATTCTTAAATTTGTGTGGTCTTATAAAAATGTTAAGCTAACTGCATTGTAAATTAACATAAACTGTGGCTGTCTGTTTAATTTTTACTACTATGGTCTTGTGTAATTTATGAAATATAATATTATATTGCTGTGGTTTGATTTCCAGGAGGGAAGGCAAATTAAAAAGTAATAAAAACTTCTTTTTTTTTGGAACCCAATTTACTGACTTTGTATTTTCAGCTGCCAGCTGACCACATGGTGGTGCCACCTTCCCCTAAATAAGAGGGAGTCACCCACTCGCCATTATTTCCACATATAACATTACACAGCCTGATAACACATTCTAATCATCAATCAATAGTAAATAAATAAAATTCAACAAAAACCACAAAGACATACCAATGGATGCCTGAGAAATCTCAAGAGTATTGTTGACAAACACTGCCAACACAAAGCGTAGTACTCCTCTCATTGTCCTAGTGCTAACAGTGTACACACATACTGCACAGTACGTGATGCTTTACAACTTTAATTAGGAGTTGCATTGAGCAGGCAGGAGCAACAGGTGCAGAACAGGAAGCCACATATTTGGTGCAACATCAGTCACAGTGTTTCCCTTACAGCACATCCACAGATATATTTGAACTGGAAACACCCTCTGATCAGACTCCTTGGTGGCAGCTCGGTTCCTCTAATGCAATAAGAGCTCAAATGTATCTTAGACTCAATGCTGAGTGCATATAAACCAGTCACACATAACGTTAATGGTGTGTCTGTCTGACCTTAGCACTGCAGTCCTTCAACTATATACTAATTAAACTGTTGATATGTCTCTGCCCAGAAATACACAGCAATTCCCTGTTTATTAATGGATTTTAAGCAGCTTGATTGAGAATTATTTGCTAATTTGAACAGGATTAATCAATACAGCCAACATTAAGACTTTTAAAAAGCTCATAAGCCCAGAACCCATTTGACCCCAATTAAAGTAAGTTGGTCAAATGTTTATACCTCTTTATGCAGGAGGACTCTGATTTATCAAGACTAAGAGGCTACAGCCATGCTAGCTGCTCTTTTCTTAAACCCAGTAGTGCAATTTAACCTCTATATTGCCCTAAATAATCCAACAAAGGAGCAAATACAGTAATGTAAGTGTCTGTAATCTCAATTTACAGCTAAGTATTGAGTAAAGTATTAAGTGTTTTTTATTTTATACCGAAGAGGGAATGAGTGAACGAGGGAGTGATTTCGGACACAGCCATACTGATGTATAGCAAGTATGACATTTACCCTGCTCATCATCGTAGCTTAGCGTGTTAGCATGCTAACGTTTGCTGGTGAGCACTTAATTCAAAGAACAATCTGGGGATGATGGGAATATTAGGTGTGGGGTCTTAAACTATAGTTGAACCAATTAAAATTTTGACCCGAGATGGAATAATATGAAAAGTTAAAAAAGGGTCGCCAAAGTTGTTATTTCATCCTACGGGGAACATGAATGTCTGGAACAAATCTAATGGCGATACATCCAAGTGTTGTCGCGAAATTGTACTGAAAATGACCTCATAGTGGTGCTACGGGAGGAGTCAGGGGACCACCAAAGTCTTAGGATTCATCCTCTGGGAACAATGAATGTATGCATATATGTATAAAATTGTATGGCAATCAATCATGTCATTGTTGAGATATTTCACCTGCAATCCCGAGAACCATGATAAAGGCCATTCCTGAAGCTCTAATTCTAGCCTTAACTCTCTCCTGAACACTGAACCTAATGTCTGTCCAAACTCTTCTCACTTTCAAAGATACCTTCACTGTCTTGGTAAGAAACTTACATAAATCCTCACAAAGAACCCATAAACTCACATGCAGCATGAAAGGCAAGCTGGCTTAATATCTCAGAAGCTTAATTACTGTGTGATTCACCCACTTTGTTGTCAACACTTTATAAATAGGATTAACTTGACTATGTGACGTGGCAAACATTCCCTTTGTGTGAGGCCCACGCTTGCCCTTCAGCTTATCAGTGTTCACACAACCTGTGGACATGTGGGCCACTTTAAGAGCAGGATTTAGAGAAAGTGGGCAGCATGACATCACCTCCAACAGGTATCTTAGGTCGCGGACTTCCTCACACATTCACCACAACACTTGTTCCTTTGTTCTCTTGTGCCTTTGTAGTTCTGTAGGGATTGTTTGTCAGGCTTGTCATTTAAAATCAGCTTCTAAGCCATGGACTCTGATGACATTCTGAGTTTTTCACAGGAACAGAAATGTTCTTGTCTACATGTATTTGGTTCAGCCAAAAAAACATAATCAAACAATAAACAACGTGGAGAAGAAAACAAGTTAAGGAATTTCTGGCGGTAATGTGGGGGAGATTAGCATAAAACAATGGCATGTGATGGTGTGTACTGTATATTGAAACATTTCCTCCGCTGTCCTGAGCACTCAGGAGAGGGTTTTTATTCATTTTAAGGGTTTGTAAGCCATAATGCACAATTTGCAGGGCATTTCTGGTTTGTATCAAATAATCACATTACCTCTAATAGTCTCTTCTTTCATTCTTCCAGACATTTCTACAATTACTGCCAGAGAGTTCACTTTTATTTATTTTCACAAAGTCTCTTTTGCAAGTTGTAGTGTTAAAATGTATTATAATTATGTTCTATTAAACTTTTATATGCAAATCTTAGAGCAAAACAATATATACTTTTTAGAAGGTGCAAATGTTGCATAAATCCGGCAGCATGCAGCTAATGGTGCTAACAGTGCTGACAGAGCTAACAGCGCTTACCTGGGGGGGAACCGGAGGGTGCGCACGACACTTCCGCAAGGACGCCGTTGGTCGGGACGGCGATATCAGCTCTGATCTATCAGCACAGTGCAGAGCAACTTCATTCTCTGCTCAGGTATACATTACTCCACTATATCTTTACATGACAGATAGATGTTTGTTGCTCTATTAATGCTCTGACAAACAGAAATATTAACAAATAAAGGGTCAAAGATAAAAGTACTCATTCAGTGGCAGAGTGGCCCTCGTCATTGTACTTTATTATATTTTTGGATTATTACTAACACATTAATGTGTAAGCAGCATTTTATTATTGCAGCTGATATAACTGACAGTTCCTTGCTGGTGGGTAGTTTAATTTATAATAATGTATCAGGTTTTATGAGCTCATCATGTTTTAAATGCAAAAAATGCAAAAAAAAGTACCTCAAACTTGTACTTGAGTAAATGTACTTGTTACGTACATGTTTTTATTAGTTTTAATCTACAATATGTTTGATTTGGAACAGTATTTTTGATAGAAAAGAGTATTTTATCAACCCTAAAGGGAAATTAAAGTGTTACAGCAGATAACATTCTTATTCACATAAGAAACAAAAACAAATATGAAGTCACGTTATACACAAATAACTGAAATAGACTAAAGTTTTAGTTGAAAATGGCTATGCAAATTACCATGATTAAAATATCTGCATCAAGTCATCTCATCAGTGTACACGGGTAATATTAAAAGTTAAGACACAGATCGTGTGCGTGTAGACACGTAAAAATGCCACTTCCTCATATGTCCCTCGCACTTCCTGCCTCATATCCAGCTCCATAAGATAATATTAGCTGTTTTTAAAGTATGTGTATTGCATGCATTACTACAAAAGAAAGGGGAACACATCTATGATCATTTCCTATATCTTATCAGTGACGCTATTCGTCAATCATCAGACTTTAAGTCATGATGACAGGATGTGCATCCTGTATTCCAGTGTGGTTTTTCTGTATATTTTTGGGCTAATTTAATCGTAGCTTTAGACTCATGTGCGTGTTGTTGAACCATCTGTTCATCATGTGATAGCAGACTACTGGGGGAAAGTGTTTACAAATGAAGGGATTTTCATTCAGAATCAAGCTGTAATTTTAGAGTTCCCAGTCTGAGGAAGGAGGAATAATTGCGGATGAAATTACACTCATTTGGGCTGCTGCATCATCATTTGCAAAAATAACATCAACAAACCATCTGGCCAAAAAGATCAACAAGGCAACAAGCGTAGGAAGAATCGACTGAAAAACATGAAGTTTATGAAATTCAGGACTCTATGCCCTCAAGATTAGAGAAGTGGACCTCGGACTGGAATGTAACATTTGAATCCCAGAGAACTGGGTACATCTAAAAGACAATGCTTTCTGCTTCCCTCCAAAAATACTGTCGGGATCCCCTTTAGCAAGGCACTTCACCTCCAACTTCTGCTAGAAGACCAACAACAGATGTGAAAGTAAAAGAAAGTATCTCAAAGGTCAAAGACAGTATCTCTCCTGTAACAGGGCTGCATGTCTGAGTCACACTGACTGCATCTGTACAAATTCAAACTGAAGCTGTCTCACAGAGCCAAGACAGATTTCATTGGTGGTTGAAATCCATGATTGTCGACATTGTGTATTAAAATCCTGTTATCCAAAGCTCCCAGCATCAAAACCAAGCAAGGCAAAACAGCTTTTTAGTTTCTACAGGAGTTTCTGCCACAGGAGTTTCTGCCACAGGAGCAGAAACTTCCTGAATACTTGAGTTCTGCTAATTTAATCAGTGCTTAAAAAAAATATTGTTTTCTGTGCCTTTCCAAAAAATGATATACATAACTTGTTTTTAAATCAGTATGTATTTCTTTGCTCGGTTTTTGTTTTGTTTTTTTACATTATGCTTGTTCTGGCTTTTTGTTTTTATTGTCTTTTAAACACATTTTTTAATGTGTTCTTAACATCTTTTGCTTAATGTATTCCTATGCCCTCGTGAAGCACTTTGACTTGCCTTGTGTCCGATGGTGCTATAAATAAACTTACCCACGCTTTACAATAATGACTATCTGTGCTTTATCATGTTCTCAAACTACATAGCGGCCAGTGGGTGAACACAGCGGAGCATTTAGCAGCTGAACAGTCAGACATTTACTTCAGGATTTGGCGGAGATCAAATTGGAGCTAAAAAGAGAGTGAGTGTCGGACTGACCTGCTTCAGACAGAAACATGACTCCAAATGAATGCAAAGTTAATGTTGCTCCGGGCCTGTAGGATGTGTAATGTTAACGTTAAAGAGGCAGCTGTTTGCTAATAAGTTCCCCACATCAACTTCATTAAGGATGATATGTAACAGCTGTGTTTACAGCTCGTTGCACCACCCCAAGTGGCCAAAAGAAGTCAATCTATCTACGCTTTATGGACGAAATGTAACCATTTCTGTTTGGCTCTTGACTGGGGCTGCAACTAATGATTATTTATCATTTTCACGATAAAATGTCTATAAAATGTCAGACAACAGTGCAAAAATGTCCATCCCAGTTTCTCAAAGTCCAAAAATAGTTTTGTCAGTCAAAATAAACCCCAAAGTTATTGCGTTTAATGTGCTATAAAACAGAGAAGAGCAAGACATCTCCATATTAAAGCGGCTGAAAACAGCATTTTATCTATTTTTACCTTTGTTTTGGTAATATTATGATCACCAAAGTTGGGCTCTATAGGTGAAAAGACAAAACAAAGCCAACAGGGTCAAATGATGAGTTATAAACAAACCAGACTGATCAGATTATTTTAACCACTTTATGTGGAGGTTAAACTGAAAGTGAGAGCACCCACAATAATGTATTAATATACAGAAAAACTTTGTGTGGGTAGATACAATGGATCTTTATCTGGTTTGATGTATCACAAATGCTGTGACAAGCATTAATTCCACCGAGACAAATTTCAAATGTGTTTTTGCATTTTAATTAGGGTACATTTAAACATAAATTAGTGCAAACATAACTGATATAGAAGATCAGTTATTAATCAACTACTTGATTGACTGAAAGCAGTCAATCAATCAATTCATTCAACTTTATGTATATAGCACCTTTCAAACAAATGAACTGCACTTCAAAGCACTTTTCAAGCAATTGACAAAACTTCAAAATCATATAGATCAACAATAAAATGTTGATACCACAAAACAGATTAAAATAGATATAATGATAAATAAATGATAATAGAAAAAGTATAAATATTAAAACACTACATAAAGTCATCAGCCTACTATCTTCACACACACATAACATTTAAGCTATATTTTGTATTACATCACACACACAGCAACTTTCTAATCTCTTCTTCCTCTGTTATTCTGTGCTTATCTCGAAGGCCATCTCTCCCACTGAACCCAGCAAATGTATTTCTTATCACTTAGTTTATTTATTTATGGTTTTGACCAGGTAAACTCCCTGAGTTTAAAAACAGATCATTTTATGGTTATGGTAAACAGATATTGTAAAATCCCAGATTCAGATAAGAATCTTATCTATTGGTTTTCTAAAAGCTCCCGGCAGATGCAGAGGAGGTAAAACACCTAATGGGTGAAGCGTAACTTCTTGGTGGCCTGGCGGAGGTTTGTAGGCCACCAGACTATACAGTCTAGATGCAGCGGAAGCCACCTTGCATCTGTGGTGAAACCTCATTTTGGCCCAGTTTATTCCCTTACACATCAACAGCTCTCTCTGAGCCCACACATGGCAACACTGAAGAAGGAATGATGAGAGGGAAACCAATACCTCCTTGATGTGGCACCTGTGATTGTGTCACCAAACAAATCTGAAAATGAAACTATGTGGCATAAACGCAGCATCTTGTTCGCCTACAACAGCTTCCTTCCTCCACTTCCTGCCTCCTTGCCCCCACCCCCTTCTTTCCTCCATCCTTTCCTTACTTTCCCGCCCTGATGTAATCTTTGTCTGAATTGTGGTTGAGCTCCACTGTGTGATGACCGCACAATCCTGGGAGTTCATGATGCAATCCAAGAGCAAAATCTGCAAAGAACAAAAGGGTTTTTTTCAAAGTGTTCCAGATATCGCAGGGGGAGTTACATGTGGGAATATGTCACCATACGATTAGGAAAGAACTGATAATGATACAGGCACACAGGGAAAGGAAAAGGGCACCTAGATATGAGGGCTCAAACTGGGCAGGTTTAGTTACCAGTTTTATATTCCCCCGGCTCTATGAAAAGGGCTAATTGTCTCTTGGAGGAATCCAGTGGGAGTTTGTGAGTTACATATTACAGATGACCTCTGACTGGGAAAGTGTGTGTTTTTGTCCGGTTGGAGAGGTTCAACAGATTGTACAGCATGATAGAAATGACACTGAATGAATGGCAGACAGTCATGGTCAATTTGTTTTTATTTAAAACAAATTTAGTATATTTTACAAGAGAGAGAAGCATCAACAAAGAATGGGAACCAAGTGCGGTGTACTTTTCTTGGCCTGCTGACTTGTGTCCATTATGTCCTTTTGATTTATGATGATGATGATCCATTTCTCCCATTTCCTGGGTGCAGTCTTCCCTCTATTCTTCATGGAAAATCTTGCATATATATCCTTGAATATGTTAAGACTGTGAGGTTTTTGCAGGCACCAGCAGAATTTTACAAAGAGATCACTTCTTAGAACAACTTCTACTGATATACAGTATATCCAAGATACAAAATCCTCCCGTCCAGGAATTTCCTAACCTACAAGGGTTAAAGATAGACTCTCCTTAAATATGTAAATCTTTTCACATGACCAGAAAATGCTTGAAGGATGACCATTCACGCGTCCACATAATCTCCAACACTGCTGTTGAATTCTTTATTCATAATGTGAGGGGTGTTGAAAAAGCTAATTGAATTCTTCCAACTAAATTACAGTTTGTGCTGCATTTCATTTTGATTCCCATTGTACTTGGACATATAGAGAACGAACGTCTTCATGGCTCTGTAAACTCTATCATGTTTATTTTTGAAAGAATAAAATTGGGACTCGTATATGAGCTTACTGTACACTCAGAGGTCACCGGATATCATAACCATGAACTTCATTTGGGGATCTTCTTATGAATAATCAAGAGGTGGTGGGTGAGTTAGCAGGAGGAACTGCAAAGATTTGTGTGTGTGTGTGTGTGTGTGTGTGTGTGTGTGTGTGTGTGTGTGTGTGAGTGTGTACATATGATGATGATGTCATCACATTTTGCGGTTTGTGTTTGCATGTTGGAATGAAACAATCCGACACGGAGGTGAGATGTCACCGCTGATTTCACACACGAGGAAACACACACACACATATACAAATACAGCGTTAATATTTATTCGTCGAAGCATTCGAGTCCTGACAGGTTTCCAAGATACACAAACACACAATTCACTCAAAGCCACTCTTCGGCCTGAGCAAACAAACAAAACAGTCATTGAAATGCAATGGAAAGTGATTGAGAAAGAGATAAGTGTGTTGCTAAAAAAAAAAAAAACACAGCTGGATAAAAACAGAACTAACTGGACATTTCATGTGTGAAGAAAAGCCCAAACACTTTAAAGTTCAGTCTCGAAAATAAAAAGTCAGGTGAGAAAGCGAAATGGGGAAACAGAGGCAGAGACAGTCAATAAGGAGAAGTGTAAAAAACAGTTTGTTGAGTAGCATCATCTTTCAGTTCTGAAACAGAAAGACGAGCGTTGCCAAGTTTTGCTTCAAAACAGTTTTCCCTTTTGAGACTGAGATAGATTCCAAAAATAAACTTGTGTTGTTATCTGACGATGTCAGAAGGAAAAAGTGACATACATCTATACATCTATTTGAGCTTATCTTTAAATGTTTATCTTTTGTTTTTAGGTGTCTTTCATTGTAAATCTGTACTTTGTGTAGTCATGGATATTCTAATGCAGTCAGACCTCTCTCTTCTGATTAGATCTTAACCTTAGTTTACATGATTTATGGTAATACGTTGTAAATCATCTGTGTAAAGCAGATACCTAACATTGAGTTTACAGCCTAGGTATTTGGCTCAGGCCACTAAACCTCTGCTCATGCTGCAAACATAAGGATTTAGCATTTAACACACTACAATATAGCAGATATACATCTTTTTGTTTGTTTATTAACAACTAAAACTTCTCGTGTGCACCGAAAAGTGGGGGCTGGTCTATGAACACAAATGGATCTAATAACACAAGATATGTCTTCATAGGACGAGTCATAGTTGTTGACACATGCTGTACATTAATAAACATAAAACTGTCCTTTCAACAACTCTCTGGAGTTATACAAATTGTCTATTAAAATGTTCATAATGTGCTTTTGATTGCTAAATAGGAGGGGTTAAAGTAAACTGTTACTAAAATAGGTGATGGACAGGTGAATTGTTTACAGAATCCACACATTTTTGTGGCGTTTCAAAACATCTTGTCTGACCTCTAATTGTGGGTGCAGCTGTGGATTCATGTGTAAACCTCAGCAGTTACAGACAGAGATTACATTCTGTGGTGGCTCAAGTCGGTAACGAGCTCAATATGTGTTTGTGACTTTGTGTCTGTCCCAGCGTGTGTGCAGTCTTTTTGTTTGCGCATGAATGTCTGTGTGTTGTGTGTGTGTTGTGTGTGTGTGTGTGTGTGTGTGTGTGTGTGTCTGTGGTTGTGTTACAACACTTTTGACATTTTTTCAAAAACCCAAAAGTAGAGACCAATCACTTTCCCATCCTGAAACCCCAACTCCCGTTGGGTTCCACGCTCTGGTAAAACTCCACCAAAGATTCTGTGACTTTACTTTCCCTCCCGGCCGCGGCTCTTTTCTCTCCATGGCCCAGGTCGCTCAGCGCTGCTGCTGCTGCTGCCTCCTGTCTCCGCTTTCAGAGTGACATCACTGGAGTTTCCCCTCTGCAGAAGCAGCAGCCACAGCATAAATACTACAAGCTCTCTGGCAGAAGTTCACTCTTAACACAATAGCAACACAAAGAGAGAAGTGTCAACGCAGAGCACTGGAAGCACCTGAAGACACAGACACAGTCCAGTGTTTTTTCTAAACTGCACTCAGTGAAGACTCGTGAGGTCAGTGTTGTACACAGTATGGTGGCCTACACAACAGCACCAGGTGACATGGAGATGGGTCTTGAGGAGAGGATGGTGGTTTTGGTGGAAAAGAAGTCCTCCACAGGGCAGATATGGAAGGTGTCCTTGGCCCTTCTCGTTGTGGCCCTTTGCCTGGGGGGCGTCCTGCTGCTTGCTTGGTACTGGAGTGGAAGGCCAGAATTAATGGTAGGGACTGTCTTTCTTTATTTAATCTTTTACAACCTTGTATTTTCTGTCAAAAAAAGAACATTTCCGAGTTAATAGCTCTAATCAATGTGTTTTTTTCTCTCTATACAGACGCAATCAGGCCACACGGAAGCGCTAATCAAGAAGGACACTGCTGAGAAAACAGGTGATTATATGCATGGGTGCTCATGTAAAGAGAAAATGCTTAGGTTTTTTTTTTTTTGTGAGATGTGCTTGAGTCTTTGTGGATTATTTGAGACATGCTCACATTTGTCTTCCTCTCCTCAGATCCCCACTCCACACTGAGGAAAATCAGCAGCAAAGCCAAGGCAGCCATCCATTTAGAAGGTGAGTCATAATGCATTTGGTCCTCAGCAAACAATGCGTTCATAATCTTGGCGTTCATAAAGAGACTCTTTCTTCCACTTGTGTGATATTTGCAGCTTCCTTTAGAAGTCTGCTAGATAGGAACACTTATTAAGGAAGTTGTTGCACAAGTTATTCATTAGCTTCAGTCAATCTTTCATCCCGCTCTCCTAATAGCATACCTGTCGATTATTAAACACCCTGTGGAGAGAAGAACCAAAGTGTTTCAAGGCTGTAACAGCGCTTCTTCTTGCTTTGTTTCCAGGTAGCTGCGAAGAAGACGGTGAGAGTTTGCAAGGCCAGCTCGAGTGGAGAAGCGGTCAAGGCCAGGCGTTCGCTCAGGGCGGCTTCCGGCTGGTGGACAACCAGATTGTTATCCCACAAACTGGCCTCTACTTCGTCTACAGCCAGGCGTCGTTCAGAGTCTCCTGCAGCGATGGCGGCGAGGAGGGAGCGGGAAAACGCCACAGACCTCTCAGCCACAGGATCTGGCGCTACTCAGACTCCCTAGGCAGGAAAGCCTCTCTGATGAACGCGGTGAGGTCGGCGTGTCAAAACACTGCCCAGGAGGATGGCTTCAGAGACGGACAGGGCTGGTACAACGCCATTTATCTGGGCGCAGTCTTTCAGCTGAACAAAGGAGACAAACTGTGGACAGAAACCAACCAGCTTTCAGAGCTGGAGACCGAGGATGGCAACACTTTCTTCGGCATTTTTGCACTTTGAAATGACTCTTTGCTGTGGTAGTAACAAACATGATACAAAGCTCTGCACAGTGCCATATGGTTTGACTTCGTTTTTTAACATTAAGTATGTTTGTTTTTTTTACATTATTTAATATTATTATTCATCTCATGGTGATGTAGAAATATTTAAATCTCAATGGAGATGAAGCTTGTAGCCAAACAGGCGGTGCAGATTTCTTTAAGTCCTATAAACTGTAACAGTTTGCAACATTTGTTTTTATATTTTAGGCACTTTTTGTACATTATTTATGCTGACCTGAGATTGTAGTAGGCCGGACTTTCTTTGCTGTATCAGGTACAGACACAGCTCTTTACTGGAGCGTTTAGGTTCAAGGACTATGTACAAAAACATTATCACAAACTGTATGTATTTATTTGTATTTATTTATATTTAAATTGATGGGATTAGGTGTTAAATATCATATTTATATGCTTTATGTGCACATGTATTTAATTAAAATGAAAAAAAACGAACAAAAAAAAGTCACAAGTCTGTGTCACTATATGGATAAACTCATTTCATAGCTGAGATACCAAATAGAAAGTCGAGTTGGCAGACAGCAGCCAGAAAGGACTATAGCTCACACACACTGGAGCAGGCGTGGTCTATTATTTGGCAATGGTCGCTATGAATTTCCTCCACAGCCAGCAAATACTTCCTTTGTTGGATCAGACAAGATGAGGGGAATTTCCTACTTTTTGCGCTCTTGCTGAGTGCTGTGTCAGGTGGAGGCCCACAGAAGCCTCAACCCAGAGCGGGTTTTCCCCAATGACAACCCCTCCCCCCCCACCACCACCACCTTCTCTCCCACACACAACCTCCCTCCTCCTCCACACCACCAACCCCCTGTATTACCACATACCTCATCTTCAGTCAGCTGGAAAGACACATGACATGTGAGTGTGTGTGTGTGTGTGTGTGTGTGTGTGTGGAACTGCAGCACAGCTGGATTTGTCACATTGTCATCATGTGCAAAAAACACACATACAAATATCGGATGTACTTGGGAGCCATTTGTCTACTTTAGTTTCTTTTTATCCACAAACATCCACTTATTGCCTCAGTAACGAGGTTCCCGCTGGCCTTCGCAGCTGGTCGTTGTGTTGAAAACAGCTTCCCACGTTTGTTTAATGATCTCGTCTTCTGAGCAAATGAGCTCTTTGACTCCCGCAGGTCAACCTGGAGAAAAATATCAAGTTTCACTGACAAATATACTCAACCTGACAGGCTTAGTTGCTCAAAAGGTCATTGGGAGTCAGAAAAGCAATAAATAACTGGTGACATCTAGTGGATGATGTAATCATGCTCTGCTGTGTAACCCACAGGATGTGGAGACTCTTTAAGGAGCTGTTTCATGTTTATAAGTATTGCTAAAAAGCTGAAAAATGAATCGTGGAGTTGTGGCTTTATTTATAGGATGTAGCATTACCCGAACTGAAAAACAGCCGATGAAAAACTACTGTTCCAGTTTTGCTCCCTATTGTTTATCTATTTCCACTAAAGTGAAAGGTATCAATGCAACACAAAAATAACCAATGGAAAAACAATTATTTTATTTATGGTACCCATATATTTGCATACACATACTCTGAAATATATTAACATTTAAGATCTTAGATATAGTGAATACAAATATCACCAAATCCATGTATATTGTCGTATATGTGCACGATAATAGAACAATTCCTAAATAATTTCTGCATTCATATGTTACACTATCTGATCCAGGTACTGCACAGTTAATAAATATGGCCTATTTCATTCATTGATGTCCTCCTCCATACCCTGAGCTAAAATGAGAAATAATAATATTTATTAGAATAACAGCAACATAAAGTGGAGTAGCCATAGTTTGTTCGGTTTAAAGTGCACACTGGCATATATATATTTTTAAAAATATTTGATAAAGTATTGTTTTACCTGCTGATAAAGCTGTTCAGGTACATTGCTTTTATAAAATCTGGAAATAGCTCATGAATGAAATAGTACATTCATATTAACTGTTGAATAAATACAGTATGTCACGTTACTTTACGCATATCCTTTTTTGATACATTAACAGTTTACCCAAAGGCAAAATGGAAAAGAAACAAAATACAAAATAAAATAGCATCCATCCAGATTGTCTGTTATGGGAAATCATAAGAAAAAACATACTTTTAAAATAAAAAAGGCTCACAAGAATGACGTGTAACAGATTCACGAGTATAAAAACTGTGCTTTCTCTGAATGTCTACAGGAATAGCCATCGTAGAAGCCCCACATCTCACCGCACTGCTGCTGTAGAAATATAAATTGGCTTTCATTTCCAGGAGGCAGAGAGTACAAACTATTCTTCTGGCAAGTTGGACGTTTTCCCTACAAAACGTGAGAATCAGCTGCAGTGAATGCGGCTGCAGCAGTAGTCGGTGATACATAAGACGCAGGATGAGGGGTTTATTTGATGGCTACTGCTGTACTAGACTTCTGAATAGATACAACACAAACCTAAAAAAAAAAATACATTGTAAAACATTATTTCAAATGGCAAAACTATCAAAATGTTCCCCTATACGTACACAAGCTTGGATCACTTTCTCCTTTGAAATGGATCTAATATTTAGCAGAGGACTGGATTTTTGAGATGCAGTGTTTTTAAATGAATACACAGTCTTGAAAACAGACATCCATACATGCCAAGCTCCTAGGCCCCCCTTCTAAATTATGGCTGTTGAATAATGCACATTGTTGAGATTTCTACACAGTCGAGCTCAGCCGCTCTTCAGGGGAAACATTTGGGAAAATATCTGTACATTGCTTTGTCCATTTGTAAATTCCATTTTTCACAACTCTCCTAAAAAGTAAACAAATAATTCAACAACAACTCCATGACGAAACAGATCAGATATTACAGAACAATATAAATCACTACTGTATGTGCTTGCCTAGTCAACGAACTCGAGAGACAAAAAGGTGGAGACGATATAGCAAAGACACAAACACAAACGTTTCCTTTTGAGATCCTTGACGCGGTGTCTCCACAACAGAACGAGATAACGAATGGTGGGGGGGAAAGGAATGATTGAGAGATCTATCTGTTCACTCGACCCTTGAAAAGACCTCGAGTGCTGCTAGTCTGATCAGTCAGTAGTGCCTCGTTGCTGGGTTGAACACGGTGAGATCAAAACTGTGAGGACGGTTGTTTACCTGCGTGACTCTCCCCGAAGCTGCCAAGTGTAAAGCACTGCTGTGCACTTATTTGTGCTTCCCACGCCGTATTTTAAAACAGTGTCACTACACTGCTGTGCTCGTCGCCGAAACAAGTGAAAGTCACAGTGTCTCATTGTGTTTTGTGTCCCCTGTGTGTGTGTATTGTGCGACGGTCTCCCCTTCCCACCCCAACCCACCCCACCCTCTCCCAGTGCCTCGCCTATTTATACAGCAGTGGGATCTGGCTGTTGTGACAGTGGTTGCGGCTCATCTTGCTGTCAGCCGGGTAGAGGTTGGAGGAGTTTGAGAAGGAGGGCGGGAGGGCGTGATTGTCCGTGGTGGGGTTTGGGTAGCCGGGCGGGGGAAGCAGAGACTTGGGATCCGGCTGGGAGGAGGGGGGCGGGGCGTTGTGGTTCTGATTCTGGCCTGAGGAGGGTCGGCGGCGGTTGCGCAGAGCCTGACGCTCAGCCAGCTGGTTGCGGAGCGCCGATACCCTCTCCTCTTTCTAAAGACACAACACAAGGAGAGAGAGACTGTTATAGAGGTGTGACACCTAATCCCCTCACCTTATATTTAGCATTTATTAGCATTGATAGCGCTAATTGATTGCAATTAATTAGTGAATATGTATAGTTAAATGTCTGGCCTTTGGACATGCATGTTTCACAATAAACACGACGTGAATGTGTCTGTATAATGTAAAACGTATATGATGTCTTCACCTCCTGGATGATCTTTTGCAGATCCCTGTTCTCTCTCTCCAGCTGCCGGGATTTCTCCTCGTCGTTGTTGTTGGTGGACGAGCCGGTCTTCAGAGTGTCCTGTTGCTCCGACTGCCACTCGCCGCGCGTGATGAGACGCCGCATCTGGACCGCCGCGGGAACAGGAAGCCAATAAACAACACAGATCAGGAGAGTACAGTGTGCTGAATGAATAATAACACATCTTTTTTATATTTGCAGCCAAATCTCTCGCACTTGAAAGCTTATTTTGGCAACATCTTTGGTGCTCAGCGCTCACTGCTGTGCGTTTTCTGGGACTGCGCTCCAAAAACGACCAGACACTCAAGCAGTGAGGATGACATTGTGAGGGTTTGTTTTTTCCTTGGATTTTCTGTCCATGTAGTTTGAATCTCTGTAGGTGGCACTCTTTCCTCTGTCTGCCCATTCTGCAGCAGTGCTCATGTGCACTACCCAGCTCTTCCTCTATTTATTCCAAACAAATCAATGTAGCTGCTGCCAGACACTTAAAATGTCTCACTTTGTTTGTGCCAGAGGACCTTGTTTTTTTTTTCCTAACACCAAATGTTTAAAGCAGCTACACATCTTAAAGCTTGTTTTATTAACTATCTTACGTCACAGATTATTACCGTAGTGGTAAAATCACTAACAGACTAAAGGTTTGATCATTTAAGTAGCCTTCTTATGTGATGGCACAACCACTCCAAACATCAAATAGGAAATATCAGACTGTTTTAGAAGTTTCTGATTTCCATGCACCATGTAGTACAGGCTGGACCTTCTCCCTAAAGACCGGTACGTTTTGAACTTTGGTTTTACTGCAATGCGAGTGTACTTTTCAGTGTGTGCAACATTTCCTAGAGGTGTCGGTGACGAGTCAAAGCACCTTGGGTACGAAAAGCACCACCAGAGTGATGTAGGCAGAGAAGACGACTGCTAGAGCGGCAAAGGCAAAGGAGGCGTCCTGCTGCGAGGATAGGATCATGGTCACTGGAGCCGTGATCAGACACAACACCTGCAGGAGGCGAGAGAAACGGAGACAAAGAAGAGTTAAAGAATAAAGGAAGAGGAAAAAGTAAGAGTGAGGTTCATGGCAGCGAGAAAGAAGGGCAGCAGGGGAAGTAAGAGTAGAAGAGGTGGAGAACAAAATAGAGATGGAGAGAGAGAGAATGAGAGGGGAGGAAAATCACATCCATAAAAGCATTAGGCATCTGTTTATCATTCTGCGGAGGGCTCCCATGTGAAAACAGCATTAAAAAGTCATGACTGAAGTGGCAACAGCGCGCTGACAATCACCACATTGTCATCTCATCAGGGCCTGGAGCTCACAGCTTAGCAAAGAGGAAGGAGGTCTCTTCACAGACACCATTAACTATTGACATCATCATAAAACTGAAATGTGCATATCAGAACATAAAATAATAAAACATAACATTAGACTCGCATTACGGAACCATGTGATGAAATGAGCGCGCAAGCTGCATTTAATGCTCTCATAAATAACCATGAAAGATAGATCAATGATAAATCCTCTGCTTGACAGAGGAGGCGAGATCAATGCATTTAATAATTACTTAAGTATAAGCTAATAAATGCGGAGGCTCGTTAAGATGCCCCCTGTTTTTACTTGTTAATGGGAATCAAGATGAGTGCGGGAAATTCTGGCAAAATGGCAGTTAAAAATAATAATATTTTAAATAAATATTTCCCTGTCTTTTGATCAGAGCAGAAAAAACTCTTTCAGTGTTCAATTGACAGAAACCACTTTTCCCAGACATTTGACATCAATTACAAAGTTACACTGTGTCAAGAGTGTCAGAGAATGGCTGCCAGTGTTTGTCTAAAGTGGCTAAAGCGAACATAATGGCAGCAATTCCAGTGTAAAGTGCATCCCAGGTGCCTCCGCTTAAGATGATTCACTTGCTATTAACAAGAGGAGAATAAT
The DNA here is from genome assembly GCF_004355925.1 of Anarrhichthys ocellatus. Taxonomy (NCBI): domain Eukaryota; kingdom Metazoa; phylum Chordata; class Actinopteri; order Perciformes; family Anarhichadidae; genus Anarrhichthys; species Anarrhichthys ocellatus. Next base: position 379,624 of record NW_022280069.1, on the reverse strand, counting down.
GTTTATGACTGACGGCTGCGTTTACCACTGTACTTTAGCGGCTAAATGGGTACAATTTGAAACCTATTCCCCACAAGGTAACAGGTCCATACTAATAAATACATATACTGTATATATATATATATATATATATATA